>NC_042965.1:952500-1127500 GCF_901001165.1 Salmo trutta | reverse complement strand
TGGAATTTCGGTCTGTTCAGGTGGGATGGAGTTTTTGGCCCGCCGCATGTCGTCACAAGGCGATCTGATTTAACTTGACCAATGATTGTTAATCTGATATTTGCGTACAGTGCATTCAAAAAGTATTCAAACCCCTTGACTTTTTCCACATTTTGTTACATTACACCCTTATTCTAAAATGGATTAAATTGTTTTTTTTCCTCCAATTCAAACACCATAATGACAGTGCAGTTGGTAGAGCATGGTGTATGCAACGCCAGGGTTGTGGGTTCGATTCCCACGGGGGGCCAGTACAAAATAAATACAAAAATGTAAAAATAAATGCATGAAATGTATGCATTCACTACTGTAAGTCTGAATAAGAGCGTCTGCTAAATGACTAAAATGTAAAATGTGCAAAAATAAAAAACTGAAATATCACATTTACGTAAGTATTCTGACCCTTTACTCAGTACTTTGTTGAAGCACCTTTGTCAGCGATTGCAACCTCATATCTTGGCACACCTGTATTTGGTGAGTTTCTCCCATTCTTCTCTGCAGATCCTCTCAAGCTGTGTCAGGTTGGATGGGGAGCGTCGCTGCACAGCTATTTTCAGGTCTCTCCAGGGATGTTCAATCGGGTTCAAGTTTGGGATCTGGCTGGGCCACTCAAGATTATTGAGACTTGTCCCAAAGCCACTCCTGTGTTTTGGCTGTGTGCTTAGTGTCATTGTCCTGTTGGAAGGTAAACCTTAGTCCCAGTCTGAGATCCTGAAAGCTCTGGAGAGGATTTTCATCAAGGATCTCTCTGTGCTTTGCTCCGTTCATCTTTCCCTCGATCCTGACTAGTCTTCCAGTCCCTGCCGCTGAAAAACATCCCCACAGCATGATGCCTAATGACCATGCTTCACCATAGGGATGGTGCCAGGTTTCTGCCAGATGTGATGATTGGCGTTCATACCAAAGAGTTCAATCTTGGTTTCATCAGACCAGAGAATCTTGTTTCACAAGAGGGCTGTCGTGCCTTTTACTGAGGAGTGGCTTCCGTCTGGCCACTCTACCATGAAGGCCTGATTGGTGAAGTGCTGCAGAGAGTGTTTCCTTCTGGAAGGTTCTCCCATCTCCACAGACGAACTCTGGAGCTCTGTCAGAGTGACCATTGCGTTCTTGGTCACCTCCCTGACCAAGGTGCTTCTCCCCCGATTGCTCAGTATGGATGAGTCTCTAGGAAGAGTCTTGGTGGTTCCAAACTTCTTCCTTTTAAGAATGATGCAGGCCAATGTGCTCTTGGGGACCTTCAATGCTGCTGAAATGTTTTGGTACTCTTCCCCAGATCTGTGCCTCAACACAATCCTGTCTTGGAGCTCTACGGACAATTCCTTCAACCTCATTGGTTGGTTTTTGCTCTGACATGCATTTTCAACTGTGGGAACTTATATAGATAGGTGTGCCTTTCCAAATCATATCAAATGTATTGAATTTCCACCGGTGGACTCCAATCAAGTTGTACAAACATCTCAAGGATGATCAATGGAAACAGGATGCACTTGAGCTCATCGCAAAGGGTTTGAATACTTATGTAAATAAGGTATTTCTGTTTATTTGTAATACATTTGCAAATATTTCTAAAAACCTGTTTACTTTCTCATTATTGGTTGTTGTGGGTAGATTGAGGGATTATTTTTGATTTAATCCATTTTAGAATGAGACTGAAATATAACAAAATGTGGGAAACGGCTGATGTTTAATGGAATATCTACATAGGCGTACAGAGGCCCATTATCAGCAACCATCACTCATGTGTTCCAATGGCACGTTGCGTTAGCTACTCCAAGTTTACCATTTTAAAAGGCTAATTGATCATTAGAAAACCCTTTTTGCAATTGTTAGCACAGCTGAAAACTTGTTCTAATTAAAAATGCAATACAACTGGCCGCCTTTAGACCAGTTGAGTATCAGCATTTGTGGGTTCGGTTACAGGCTCAAAATGGCCAGAAACAAAGACCTTTCTTCTGAAACTCGTCAGTCTGTTCTTGTTCTAAGAAATGAAGGCTATTCCATGCGAGAAATTGCCAAGACACTGAAGATCTGGTACAACGCTGTGTACTACTCCCTTCACAGAACAGCGCAAACTGCCTCTAACCAGAATAGAAAGAGGAGTGGGAGGCCCCGGTGCACAACTGAGAAAGAGCACAAGTACATTAAAACAGACTCCTCACAAGTCCTCAACAGGCAGCTTCATTAAATAGTACCCGTAAAACACCAGTCTCAACGTCAACAGTGAAGAGGCGACTCCGGGATGCTGGCCTTCTAGGCAGAGTTGCAAAGAAAAATATATATCTCAGACTGGCCAGTAAAAAGAAAATATTAAGATGGGCAAAAGAACACAGACACTGGACAGAGGAACTCTGGCATCAGCAGGTCCTCCCTCTCCCGTCCGGTGCTAAAATCCTCATTCATCTCCTCCCAACTTCACTACACTACTCTCTGGCATCAACACCAGCTCCCTTTTTTATAAACTCCAAATGTTTCAAAACTCTCACACACACCAAGTCCTGGCAGCGCATCACCCCTGTCCTTTTTCTTTTTCAGTGTAGTGATTTAAACCATAACCGTAACTAATTAGTAGGAATTGTCAATGGGTATGGTCTATGTCTGTGTTTGACTGTATGATTATTTAAAGACACATTTGTAGTGTGTGTAGGGGCAGTGGTCACCAACCATCATCTCCGGTAGATTTTCACTCCAACCATCCCATATTACAACAGATTACGCCAAACAAGTTCTTGGTGAGAAGCTAAGTGTAATTGTGTGTGTGCAATACTGCAACCCTTCCACTTTTCCTGTCAGAGAATTGAGATTATAGTTGTATAGTAATGTCAGTGTTCGAGAGCTGTTGACAATGTAAATAAAACCACTTTTATACCATTGATGACTACTCTGTACCTATATTTGCGCTATATATGACTATACTATACCTCGTATATGATTGTTTAACTAGCACCCTCTTACTCTCACCATTATCAGTTTTCTGCTTACAACCTTCCAGAGCTTGAGCACATGTACAACAATAACTTAGATACTTACATGCCATGATTTTGACTTTCATTATAACCTTCTTTACGATCTGTTTTATGTGGTGTAAATATCTGATGAGAATTTATGAAGAATGACAACCTTTTATTGTCTGTTCTTTTTCTTTACTTTCAACAACAGAAAACATTCCAAAATCTGTACTTCAAGAGTGTTTACTCTTTAGAAAAATGTAAATAAGTTATAATCTTCAGTATCAAAAGTCTATTTTGCGAAATTATGAAATAGACAGTGATTATACTGAAGATTATACCATGGGCCTCCATCTCATCTCAGTATACTTACATGCATAAATTCAATTTTAAAAGCGCAGGGCTTGTGCAAAGTAATTTTTCGTCCTAAAGGAACAATTTTTCTACATATTTATTGATGTTAATATATTCCCGGTCTGATAACCAAAATTCATCCACTAGATAGCAGTAGGAGATCTCTTGTCCTGTTGCGTCTGGTTTGGGTAGTGAGTAACTGCCAAAATGGCTGAATGAATTGTCAAGCCTGTCACCTTAAAATGACCCTAGCAATCAGGGCTGTCAAGTTCAGCTTAGTTTACATTTTTAAATAAGACCAACAGGTGAGGAAACTTCAAACTTGATTCAATACGGCCCGCAGAATCATGCTCAGATCACATGAAGAATTTGCGAAAGTCAAGTTTTGAAAAACGTATATGTTATCAAATTAAATGCCCAATGATGTGATCTGAGCATGATTCCGCGGGCTGTATTGAATCAAGTTTTTTAAGTTTGTGTAATGATTCAACTCCCACAGCTTGTGGGACATTTATTTTGAAGGCAGGTATAAATAACTGCACAAGGACAGACAGGGACTGACAGGCTGACACACACGTCACAGTTACAAATAGTAGCTAGCTAGTAATTGCGCAATTTTTTTTTTTTTTAAGAAAACGAAAGTAGACAATGAATGTAGGGTGTTCCAGCAAGAGTGGACATCAATATATTATTTTATTGAGGTATCAGGGAAAGCTGTGTGCTTAGTGTGCAAAGAGAGCATCGCTGTCTTGAAAGAATACAACTTGTCCCGACACTTCCAGATGAAGCATGCAGAGAAATATAGGAATATGTCTTCTGAGCAGAGGGCAAGTGCATCGAAAGAGTTGCCTTCTCATTTGCAAAAGCAGCAAGGGCTTTTCACAAAACTGCATTCAGCAAACGACGGAGTTCTGAGAGCTAGTCCCACAAAATTGCTAAACATAGCAAGCCATTCGCTGAGGTCGAATTCATTAAATAATGTTTAATTGCCTCGGCAGCAATACTTTTCCCCGACAAGAATGAGTTGTTTGAAATTGTTTCCCTGTCAAGATGAACAGTGACACGGCGTGTTGAGGACATTGCAGAGAATATAGAACAACAGTTGAAAGACAAGGTAAAGAATTTCACCTATTTCTCCTTGGCCCTGGATGAGAGCAGTGATGCACGTGACACGGCGCAGTTGTTGATATTGTTACGAGGCATAACTCCATACTTTGAAATTACAGAGGAGCTTGCTTCAGTGCAGTCAATGAAGAGCACAACCACAAGGAAAGATTTATTGGAGGAGGTTAATAAGTGTGTGGCAAAGCTGTGACTTGAGTTTTGAAATGTTATCCAGTGTGACCACTGATGGGTGCCCAAACTTGACAGGAAAAAACGTTGGCCTTTTGAAAAGGATACAAGATCAGAAAATGATGTTTCTGCATTGCATTACTTATCAGGAGGTGCTGTAAATGTGTTCTGAAAATGAGCCATGTTGTGGATACAGTCACTAAAGTGGTAAACTTCATAAGAGCAAAATCTTTAAACCACAGGCAGTTTGTCTCATGCAGATCTCACCTACCACACAAACGTGAGTTTGGAGGTGCTTACAATGGTGTGGGACCTGAAGTCGGAGATTGCTGAGTTTTTGCAAATGAAAGGAAAATATGTGGTTATCCCAAGAAAAATAATGGTTGGCTGATTTTGTCTTCATGGCGCTCATGAATGAATTGAATTCCAAACTACAAGGCATGGGCCTTTTTGCACATCAGATGTACAGCCTTGTCAAAGACTTCAAGGGAAAATTACTCCTCCTGACCCGCCAAATAGAAGCCAACAATCTCACCCACCTTCTGACACTACTAGTCTGTTCCCTATCAGATGACCAACGGGAGAAGTATACATCACTGCTGCATGCTTTGAGCGGTGAGTTGCCTCTCCTTTCACCTTCAATGTGGATAATGCTCCCACTGACCTGCAACTTGAGCTTATCGATCTTCAGTCTGATGCAGCGATTGGAGAACTATTCAAAACAATGTCACTGACAAGGTTCTATGCATCTCTCGATGAACAAAACTTTCCAAAGATTGGGAGTCATGCTCAGATGTTTGTACTGTTTGGATCAACCTATGTATGTGAACAGACATTTTCAGTGATGAAATATAACAAGTCAAGGCACAGATCATCTCTTACTGACTCTCACCTCTCAGCAATCCTGTGCACAGCGACTTCAGAACCTATACCTGACTTCACTGCTCTAGTCAATGCCCATCAGAGACTTAGCTCCTCACACTGATTGAGTAGTTTAAATGTAATGTTCAGCTCTCTCTCTTTCTTGTGTTTTTGTGCATACCCGTTAACAAGAGTTCTGTCCGTGGTGCTGAATGCAGTGTACTTTTTACTCCGTGTAGTTCATTGCATGTTTAATAATGAAAATACCTACCAAAAGGAGAACATGGATGTGGTTTGTTTCTGTGCATGTTAAAAAAAAGTTGCATATCTGGATGTGATTTACAGTATGTATGTATATCTATCAACACAGTCATACACATGATGTATAATCCTGTAATATGATTCTGACCCGCGATGGCAAAAATATATTCTGTGTCCCTCCATGGAAAAGATTTGCCCAGGCCTGGTGTAGGGTGTACCCTTTTCATGCATACTAAATGTTTGCACGTTTTGTAACTTGACTTGAAGATTTTACAAACAGTTCTTATAAGGAAATCAATCAATTGGAATACATTCATTAGGCCCAATCTATGGATTTCACATGCAGCACGACACATTTCCTTCGCATGGAGTTGATCAGGCTGTTGATTGTGGCCTGTGGAATGTTGTCCCACTCCTCTTCAATGGCTGTGCGAAGTTCATGGATATTGGCGGGAACTGGAACATGCTGTTGATATGGTGACATGTCTGGTGAATATGCAAGCCATGTCACACCCTGATCTTTTTCACCTGTCTTTGTGCTTGTCTCCACCCCCCTCCAGGTGTCGCCCAGCTTCCCTATTATCCCCTGTGTATTTATACCTGTGTTCTCTGTTTGTCTGTTGCCAGTTCGTCTTGTCTTACCAGCGTTCTTTCCCGCCTTCCTGTTTCTCTAGTTCTGTTTCCTAGTTTTTCCCAGTTCTGACCATTCTGCCTGCCCTGACCTCAAGCTTACTTGCCATCCTTTGACCTGATAACGAATCCCTGCCTGCCCCATGTTTATAATAAATCCTCTGAGAACTGTACTATCTGCCTTCCGTGTCTGCATCTGGATCATATCCTGAGTCGTGATAGGCCATGGAAGAACAGGGACATTGGAGATTCTTATGACATTGTCAGCAGTCAGATTTGAGTAGAATTTACAAAAAGACAAGGGTTGCACAGGCTAAGTATTTTAAAATTAGGTGATATTAGTGTAGGCAGGGCTCTATTTTGGTCGCATATGCGACTAGATATTTTGTTGTGCGACCTGACATTTTATTTTGGGAGCACCAGTGCGACCAGGTAAAAAATCACCCAGATAATAATGGTTGTAATGATAGGCTTCACTGCAGTTGTTTCCCAGTTCCCACAAAAAACAGTGAGCGCAGATTCGTTCAATCCAATGCCCACATGTAAATAATATTAATGAATGCATCAGTGATTTGTTTTTGCAACTTTCTAAAGACAGCATGGGAATGCCTGTGGGAAGATCTCAATTGCATCGTCAATTGCATGTCCTTTCTCCTCAAAACCCATTGGAGGACAAGGTCAGAGGAGAGGGGCTTCTGGCTTTCTTATCCAATAGGTTTTGAGTAGGAGACGAAGAAAGAGGGCACGAGGAACGTTTGTTTAGCAAACTGCTATTTATTGTGCGTGCTGTACAGAAACACCATCAGCCAAACACCAGTTTCTTGAGGTGTGCAATTGAAATAAATAGCAACTATACCATTAAAATATATATATTTTCTTCCCCAGACCTCAAGTGATCTCCATATGTGGTTTAAACATTTGTGTACTTGGAACATCATATTTTGTTATTTGATTAAAAAAGTGCATTTTTGAGAGTGAAAACCTGAAAAAAACTGGCGACAATCCGAAACCTGTTTTTGTGTTATGGCGAATAAATGTATTGGCTGGTAAGAATTCTGAGTGGCTGGTAGATTTTTTTCATATACCTGCCACAGTGGCCACAAGTTAGTTTTTAGGTCCTCTTCCTAAACCATGCTGCGGGTTGTTCCAAAACTACTCACTCCTCACACCTTGGTCAGTCATGTTATCTCATTAGCTAGCACCCTAAATGAGGCAAAGCCCTCTGTTTTTGGTGCCCTACACCGAAAATAATCATGCTGATGTTAATAATGATAATCTTTACAAGTGCACTAGATCAATTGCAAATAGTCAGTGAAAATATCTATGTGTGTGTGTGTGTGTGTGTGTTTGCATGCACTAAAAGAGTGCATCTGTGTGTGCATGCGTCTCTGCATATGCATGTCTCTTTGATGAAACTCTTGCGGTCTCTCCGCTGCCCATTTTCCGCTCAGTGAGTTTAGTAAAATCCTTCATGTGGAGAAGCACTGTGATAAACTGGGGAGGACAGAGGGAGGGGGAGGGCAGCCCGGAGGTGAGTGGGAGGGGGCACGCTCTGCTCACTCCATCACTCCTTGGGGGGGGGGGTCAGGAGTAAAGATGGGGGCAGACACTGGGCCTGCCTACAGTCAATGTCCCATATCATCTGAAATCTTTCTCCATCTCTCTCTTTCCACTCCCCTCTCTCTCCATCCCTTCTATCTTTATCCCTCTCCTCCCCATTCTCCCTTCCCTTCATCTTCCCTCCCAGTCCAGTCTGTCTCCCCTCTTGTCTTTCCATCTCTATCTCACTCACATACACAAACACTGCTGCCAGATTAGAGCGGGTGAATCGATGCTGCCTCTCCCCTCACTAAATGCTCTGCAAGCTCCATTGGCGTTTCACTGGCCAGTGACGGGCATCTGTTCCACTCTGCTACTGCTCTCTCTGAACAACACTATCAACAAGGCAGGTCCTACAGGCCTTGGTTTTGTTGTACCTGGACTACTGTTCAGTCGTGTGGTCAGGTACCACAAAGAGGGACTTGGGAAAATTGCAGTGGCTCAGAACAGGGCAGCACAGCTGGCCCTTAAAAGTACACGGAGAGCTAACATTAATGACATGCATGTCAGTCTCTCATGGCTCAAAGTGGAAGAGAGATTAACTTCCTTGTTTTTGTAAGAGGTGTTGACAAGCTGAAGGTACCGAGCTGTCTGTTTTAAAATACTAGCGCACACCCATGCATACCTCACAAGACATGCCACCAGCGATCTCTTCACAGACCCCAAGTCCAGAACAGACTATGGGAGGTGCACAGTATTACATAGCACCATGACTACATGGAACTCTATTCCACATCAGGTAACTGATGCAAGCAGTAGAACCAGATTTATAAAGCAGGTTATATTACACATTATGGAACAATGGGGATTGTGAAGTAAAACAAACAGGCACAGACACATGCATACAAAACACATGATAACATATGCACTATGCACACACTTACACATGGTTTTTGCGTTGTAGATATGTGATAGTGGAGTATGGGCCTGAGAGCACACACTTAGTGTGTTGTGAATTCTGTAATGAATGTATTGTAATGTTTTTAAAATTGTATAACTGCCTTAATTTTGCCAGACCGCAAAAAGGCAGCAGCTAATGGGGTTCCATAATAAATACAAATCACTCAATCATCCTCACTTTCTCTCTCCCACTCTGTCTTCCTAATGACCTCAGCCATTTGCTGCCATTCTCTCTCAATATTTTTCTCTTGCTCTCTCTCTCCATAGCTGTTTTGTTATTTAGATTGAATGATTTATGTATTGCTCACTTCATTGAGTGCGTCATTTTGACCACGTCTAATAGTGAAACTGTAAGAAAATATTATATTGTATAGTGACAGAAGTTTACATACACTTAGGTTGGTGTCATTAAAACTCGTTTTTCAACCACTCCACAAATTTCTTGTTAACAAACTATAGTTTTGGCAAGTCAGTTAGGACATCTACTTTGTGCATGACACAAGTCATTTTTCCAACAATTGTTTACAGTCAGATTATTTCATTTATAATTCACTGTATCACAATTCCAGTTGATCAGAAGTTTACATACACTAAACTGACTGTGCCTTTAAACAGCTTGGAATATTCCAGAAAATGATGTCATGCTTTAGAAGCTTCTGATAGGCTAATTGACATCATTTGAGTCAATTGGAGGTGTATCTGGGGATGCATTTCAAGGCCTACCTTCAAACTCAGTGCCTCTTTGCTTGACATTATGGGAAAATCAAAAGAAATCAGCCAAGACCTCAGAAAACAAATTGTAGACCTCCACAAGTCTGGTTCATCCTTGGGAGTAATTTCCAAATGCCTGAAGGTACCACGTTCATCTGTAAAAACAATAGTACGCAAGTATAAACACCATGGGACCACGCAGCCGCCACGCAGCCGTCACGGGCCGACCACGCAGCCGACGCGTTCTGTCTCCCTGAGATGAACTTACTTTGGTGCGAAAAGTGCAAATCAATCCCAGAACAACAGCAAAGGACCTTGTGAAGATGCTGGAGGAAACAGGTACAAAAGTATCTATATACACCGTAAAACGAGTCCTATAACGACATAACCTGAAAGGCCGCTAAGCAAGGAAGAAGCCACTGCTCCAAAACGCTTAAAAAAGCCAGACTATGGTTTGCAACTGCACATGGGGACAAAGATCGTACTTTTTGGAGAAATGTCCTCTGGTCTGATGAAACAAAAATAGATCTGTTTGGCCATAATGACCATCGTTATGTTATGAGGAAAAACGGGGAGGCTTGCAAGCCAAAGTACACCATCCCAACCATGAAGCACAGGGGTAGCAGCAGCATGTTTTGGGGGTGCTTTGCTGCAGGAGGGACTGGTGCACTTCACAAAATATATGGCATCATGAGGAAGGAAAATTACGTGGATATATTGAAGTAACATCTCAAGACATCAGTCAGGAAGTTAAAGCTTGGTCGCAAATGGGTCTTCCAAATGGACAATGACCCCAAGCATACTTCCACAGTTGTGGCAAAATGGCTTAAGGACAACAAAGTCAAGGTATTGGAGTGGCCATCACAAAGCCCTGACCTCAATCCCATAGAAAATATGTGGGCAGAACTGAAAAAGTGTGTGCTAGCAAGGAGGCCTACAAACCTGACTCAGTTACACCAGCTCTGACAGGAGAAATGGGCCAAAATTCACCCAACTTATTGTGGGAAGCTTGTGGAAGGCTACCCAAAATGTTTGACCCAACAATTTAAAGGCAATGCTACCAAATACTAATTGAGTGTATGTAAACTTCTGACCCACTGGGAATGTGATCAAATAAATTACATCTGAAATAAATCATTCTCTTTATTATCATTCTGACATTTCACATTCTTAAAATAAAGTGGTGATCCTAACTGACCTAAGACAGGGAATTTTTACTAGGATTAAACATCAGGAATTGTGAAAAACTGAGTTTAAATGTATTTGGCTAAGGTGTATGTTAACTTCCGACTTCAACTGTATATTGTATGACCCTAGCAATCAGGGCTTTCAAGCTATTGAGTTTTTTAAAACTTTTAAATAAGATAAACAGGTGAGAACTTCAAACATCTTTTCCCATTTGCTTTTCCTATTGTAAACAAACTAGATAGACCAACGGTATATGTGAAGGGTGCATACAAGGTAATGTGGAATGAGAAGGAAATGGATGTACCCTTTTCATGCATACTAAATATTTGCACTTTTTGTGACTTGACTTTCAAAGATTTTGCTGAGTTATAGTTCATATAAGGAAATCAGTCAATTGAAATAAATTCATTAGGCCCTAATCTATGGATTTCACCTGAGTGGGAATACAGATATGCAGATATGTTGTTCTCAGATACCTTATAAACAAAAGTCAGGGTTGTGGATCAGAAAACAGTCAGTATCTGGTGTGACCACCATTTGCCTCATGCTACGTGACACATCTCCATCACATAGAGTTGATCAGGCTGTTGATTGTGACCTGTGGCATGTTGTCCCACTACTCTTCAATGGCTGTGCGAAGTTGCTGGATATTGGCAGGAACTAGAACACGCTGGCAATCCAGAGCATCCCAAACATGCTCAATGGGTGACATGTTTGGGGGGTATGCAGGCCATGGAAGAACTGAGACATTTTCAGCTTGGAGATTCTTATGACATAGCCAGCAGTCAGATGTTTGTAAAATTTCTAAAAAGACAAGGGTTGTAGCTTTAAAATGTCACTTTCTACGTAAATATTATATTGTATAGTGACATATATTGTAAATGATATAATATGTAAAATCTGTATCTGCATCTCTATTCAGCCTACAGTGACAGTACCAGTAGTATAGTGATGGTAGGCTACCATAATTTTCTGGCACTCTCTCTCTCTGTTTAGATTTAATGATTTATGTATTGCTCACTTCATTGAGTACATCATATTTAATAGTGAAACTGTAGGAAAATATAACATATTGTATAGTGACATATTGTAAGTTCTATAATATATAAAATCTGTATATGCATCTCTAATCAGCCTACAGTGATAGTACCAGTAGTACAGTGATAGTACAGGTACAAATAGTATATGGAAAATAGCCAGTAGTATAGGGATACTATAGTGACTATACTACGAGTATACAACACATTATGAATACCTGCTATTTCCATGACATAGACTGACCAGGTGAATCCAGGTGAAAGCTATGATCCCTTATTGATGTCACTTGTTAAATCCACTTCAATCAGTGTAGATGAAGGGGAGGAGACAGGTTAAACAATTATTTTTAAGCCTTGAGACAATTGAGACATGGATTGTGTATCTGTGCCATTCAGAGGGTGAATGGGCAAGTCAAAATATTTAGTGCCTTTGAACAGGGTATGGTAGTAGATGCCAGGCGCATCGGTTTTTGTCAAGGACTACATCGCGGCTGGATTTTTCAAGCTCAACAGTTTCCCGTGTGTATCAAGAATAGTCCACCACTCAAAGGTCATCCAGCCAACTTGACACAACTGTGGGAAGCATTGGAGTCAGCATCCCTGTGGAACATTTTCGAAACCTTGCCCCGACAGATTCAACTTAATATTAGGAAGTTGTTTCTAAAGTTTTGTATACTCAGTTTATAGGTAAGTGATAATGCCAGAGAACAAGGGTGTTGTTTGTCGAGGGCCGGCAAATCGTGCCAATATATCCTCCAAACCCCAGCTACGAGGACTATCCTTCCACAAGCTGGTCATTTGTTCTATCAGTTCGGTTGCCAGAGACCCAGTCTTTTAGTCTTTTTGTTTCGTATCTATAGACGTGTAGTTCGTTCTAAATATCCCATTGCCATACTGCCTGGCAACATTCTTATCCTTTGCATGCTAGCTAGTCAACTATGACTAGCTTACAGTAACATCAAAAAGTGGAGCCAGAATAACAGCAAAGTAGCTCCATTTGCATTTTTTAAAGGTATTTTCTAGTGACATTTATTTGGACACATCCATAACAATGAGCAAATGATTTCGCCTGGCATAGAAAATGGGCTATCTTGTCAGGACACTGTTCAGAGGAGCAAGCCAACAACCCAGTTTAACACAATCACTTCAAACTAAAGCTGGAAAGAAAGCAAACTAGCTGCAGTTTGTTTTGTTTTACATGATTCTATTGATAGTTCTTTGTGTATGTCCAATAAAATTATGCTGATTCATGATTTCGACTGGCTGAGAAAAGCTGCCTGCCTGTCTGTCTCGTCCCGACAAGTTAATGCCAATGTTATAGCTGGAGATCAAATTTGAATATTGAAACAATGTTGCAAATGTTGGAGAGACAGACAGCAAGGTTTATACAAATCTCTGCTGTTGAAAACAAAAAGTTAGTCTAAAGTAACTGTCAGATAATGTGTAGATGCTTTTTATAGTGGAGATCAAGTTTATAAATTGGCTGGCCTGATGAGACAGTGGATTGCACAGTCAGATGGAACAGAGTAAATAGGCATTTTAACGTCATAGATTTAGCCGGAGGTAACTTGTGGAATAGACACCAGCTGGAATGAGGTTTTAACCAGTCAGCATTCAGGATTAGACCCACCCGTTGTATAATGTACTATATGTAGTAGAGTGGCAGTACCAGTAATATAGTGGGAGTACCTGTAGTATAGTGATAGTGTAGACTGTACTACAATGGCAGTATCTGTAGTATAGTGATGGTATAACTCTAGTTATAAACTGGGTGGCTGGCTCGAGCCCTGAATGCTGATTGGCTGACAGCCGTGGTATATCAGACCGTATACCACGTGTATGACAAAACATTTATTTTTACTGCTCGAATTACGTTGGTAACCTGTTTTATAATAGCAATAAGGCACATCAGGGGGTTTGTGGTATATGGCCAATATACCACGGCTAAGGGCTGTATCCAGGCACTCCGCGTTAAGTTGTGCGTAAGAACAGCCCTTAGCCGTGGCCATATACCACACGCCCTCGTACCTTTTTGCTTAATTGCAGTATCTGTAGTATAGTAGGAGTGTCTGTACCATAGTCCCATTCGATATTAAATACAGTAGAATGTCAGCTAGGTTATCCCATTGGCACAGCAAATACTGTACTTGACCTTTTTCAAATGCAATTTTGTTGTCTGCTTGTTTTACTCAATTACATTAAGAAAATTACGTCTAAAGATTACTTTTCAACATTGCTTGCTCCCGAGAGTCCTCACTACATAGACAAATGTAATATTGTAGGGCTTCCCTCATGCCCCTTTTCATGACTGTGCTAGCAGCAACGTGAATGAGTGAGTGCTAGCAAGCTACCGACCGGAACATTAAGCTAGCCAAGACCACCAACACAAACAAACTGACTATACAGCTACAAGTAGTGAGTCAAGGTACAACAGACTATACTGAACAAGTAAAAATTCTTACCTGTGATTAAATGTTGTTCACACACATACGTGTAGCCTACTTGGACACCGGGTCCCCACATTTCCCACAACGAATAGCCTGAATCCTCAGGGCTCTTCTCGCAGGCTCTATTTCCCTACATGGGAGCATTGCGAACCGTATATCGGTAGTTTTGACCTGGTTACTATACATTGAACCACACAGCAGCTTTTTGGCATGTTTTGTTATTTCTGTATAACATAAAATCTACTACAAAGTTGGCTCTTTTGCAATGGGGGTCAATAGCAAAGAATGTTTGTTTTCCCCAGTTTGTGGGCGTGGTTAAGGGGAATTCCTTATTATTACGTGAATATCGACTCAGAGTATTATCTGTAGTATAGTGGCAGCATCTATAGTATAGTGGCAGTGACAGTAGTACTATGGTGAGTTCTACAGTAATAAATAAAAGCTGTAACTGTGCATCTCTAATCATCCCAGAGTGGCAGAAACAAGGCCGTGACTCATCGCTGAAAGAAGAGAGAATTGGTGCCTCCTACTTGTCTTTTTCCCCCCCGCTTTTACTCCTCTTGCTCTCCAGCCGAGTGATTACCCCTCGTTAAAATCAGAATAAAAAGTGTTAGCGCCGATTGTTAGTGCTCTCCTGCTTCTAACACGCTCAGTCATTTGCACTCAGCCTTTCACTAAATGAATGGCCTTTGAGGAATGTTATTCTAATTCCAATTAGCTCTCAAAGCTTGGAGGGGAGCCAAGGTAGGAAAACACACACACAGACGCCCGCGCACACACACACACACACTCATACTGAATTGCACACGTACACACACACAGCCAAGGCATAGACTCAGAACAACAGCTAATGGCTCTGGCAAGTCTCTCAGGGAACTCAAGAGCAATTACGCTTTAAACTAAACATTGTAAATCCCTCTCCGATTGGTGAATTCACACACTGCTCAATAACCAGTGTTTATCTGCCACCAATTACCCCTCATGGTCACCAGAGACCTTCACTATACAAATGAGCTCCACACACACACACGCACACATACACGCACGCACACACACACAAAGAGGTAGTCTTAACAGCAGATTGCTGGATGTCTTCTATGTCCATGTTTGTATGACGAGAGGATTTAGTCACATGACCTGTGAGACAGGAGCAGTCAGGCGCCAAAACTAATTTCCACCTTCAGAGTCTCTTATCTCTTCGCAGACAGCTCGCCTTCTGTGTGTGCATGTGAGTGACAGTGTGTATTAGTAAAAGTAAGTTGAGATTTGATGCGGGTGCTGTTTATGTATACACTACCGTTCAAAAGTTTGGGGTCACTTAGAAATGTCCTTGTTTTTGAAATTAAAGCAAAAAAAAATGTGTCCATTAAAATAACATCAAATTAATCATAAATACAGTGTAGACATTGTTAATGTTGTAAATGACTATTGTAGCTGGAAACGGCAGATTTTTTATGGAATATCTACATAGGCGGTCCATTATCAGCAGCCATCACTCCTGTGCTCCAATGGCACGTTGTGTTAACTAATCCAAGTTTATCATTTTAAAAGGCTAATTGATCATTAGAAAACCCTTTTGCAATTATGTTAGCACAGCTGAAAACTGTTGTTCTGATTAAAGAAGCAATAAAACTGTCCTTCTATAGACTAGTTGAGTATCTGGAGCATCAGCATTTGTGGGTTTGATTACAGGCTCAAAATGGCCAGAAACAAAGACCTTTCTTCTGAAACTCGTCAGTCTATTCTTGTTCTGAGAAATTAAGCCTATTCCGTGCGAGAAATTGCCAAGACACTGAAGATCTGGTACAACGCTGTGTACTACTCCCTTCACAGAACAGCGCAAACTGTCTCCAACCTGAATAGAAAGAGGAGTAGGAGGCTCCGATGCACAACTGAGCAAGAGGACAAGTACATTAGTGTCTAGGTTGAGAAACAGACTCCTCACAAGTCCTCAACTGGCAGCTTTATTAAATAGTACCCGCAAAACACCAGTCTCAACGTCAACAGCGAAGAGGCGACTCTGGCCTTTTAGGCAGAGTTCCTCTGTCCAGTGTCTGTGTTTTTGCCCATCCTAATCTTTTCTTTTTATTGACCAATCTGAGATATGTATTTTTCTTTGCCACTCTGCCTAGGCCAGCATCCCGCAGTCGCCTCTTCACAGTTGACGTTGAGACTGGTGTTTTGCGGGTACTATTTAATGAAGCTGCCAGTTGAGGACTTGTGAGGCGTCTGTTTCTCAAACAGCACAACAGTTTGTACCCTGTCTTTCCCTCTCTTTTACACACACAAGCCAAGGTCCCAGGATGTGCTGTCTCCCGCCACTTGGCTATGGTTGCCCGGGTGATGTATAATGGCTCCTACTGTCTGGTCATCTAGCTCAGCACCATCACCATAGCAACTCCAACCGCAATCTTCCCAGCCAATCAAACGGTTGTGCTTACCTGTGTAGAGCAGTGGGCCAGCCTGTGTCCTGGCCTTTAACGCTACACTAATCAGAAACGTATTAGGATAATCCTACAGAGCTCAGCTATAGCACCACACAGACCAGACGGCAATAAACAGCATTATTGATAATAAAAACAGACACACATAAGCAGCTTTATGATGCATGACAACATTATACTGTCAACATCCTATAGCTGAGCTCTGATTTAGTCATATTTTTTTGCCAGCATATTATGTTACAACAATTTTTGTCTGTGATGGGAGGTAGATCATCTACCTACCTTGAACTGCTGTGTGTGTGTGTGTGTTTATGCGTGGGTTTATCATGTGTGTGTCAGAGACAGAACGTTAAGGTGACAGAGATGGATCCAGCGTGCCACAGAGCAGTAGGAGGGGATTGTGATGCTCTGGCATGTCTGTTAGCGAGGGTTTACCAAGCTCTCCATGTGAAAATGTGAGTTATGCTAATGGCAATTAAGTTAAAGGCATTCTGTGGTGAAGTTGATCACTTTAGGGATTACAGTCATTAATGGAGCATGGAGGTCTAGTCCTGGAATAGTGTGCCATCAGTGGACTAAATTACTCCAGAGGACTTAAATCATTCAGTGTGGTTGTTTGATCTGTGGCGAGAATAGGATGCCACTTCATTTATAGATAAATACTGCTCTCTGGTGGTTAAGATGGACAGTGTTTCATTCTCTTTTGAGCCAAACACAAATGCACACAAAGCAATCTTGTTTTTCCATTTCACTTCATTAACCTGAATGAATGAATATGCTGATAAAAAAAAAAAAAGTACAGTATTAATGAGTTTCCCAAAGCAGTTGGTTACTTTAGAAATTGCTTGATATGTTCTATCTATCCCTGCTCCAGGTTCACTTGTATTCAATGGCTCCTCCTGAAAGTTCAATTTTCTCGCAATAGTCAACAGTAAAAAAGAAAAGGCAACAGTGCCCTCCAGTGGTTGACAGAGCACATTGTATTTGTCACATGCCAGTACTGCACGTACAATAAATCTCAATTCAACTTTATATGGAAAGATATGAAACATGTGATTGTGTTTTCTTTCTAAACCCTATCTTACAATATGATTTTTCTTTCACTATTCAGCTTCAGCTAACCACCCTAAAATCTCATTAGAAATTAGGTGTTTTTGGTGTAACAGTAATGTTATAGACCTGCTATGCTATTCGGTTCTGTTATAACGATTAATTTGTATTTTATATGTGATCTTGCAAGACATTGATTCAGCTTTGATCTAAATTTACTAAATGAGCACCATTGAACAGTGTTTAATGACTTCAACTCTGAGTAATGGCACTCAAGCTGTTCGGTTTGGATTATAGTAGCATTTCCCGAACTCGGTCCTCCATTTTGGTTTTTGCCCTAACACTACACAGCTGATCTCAAACCTAAACCTCCTGCACCCCTGCTCTCTGCCCCTACTCATTTGGGCTGCTCAGTAATTGAAGGTGGATTAATGTCATCTGCTGGCTCATAAAAATACTGCTGCCGTAATTCATTTCATTACCACTCTTACATTCGGTTTGTGTGAGCATTTGTTTATTTGCTTTCTGGAGCCACACACCCATCCACACCCTTCTCCCCCTCACCTGAGAGATTAATATCTCCTCCAGCTCATGGCTTCAGCCAATCAGACAATAGCTATGCAGTCTCTCCAGGTACTGATTGGCTAGCCAGCCTGACCCACGCTTTACACGGGAGTAAATATTGCCTGCACCTCAACGGTGTTATTCCAGTCTGTAAATGTGGGTGGACATATGTGCATGGGATGAGTGACTACAAAGTAAGTTGTCGCTGTTGTTATCTTTGCAGTATGTAGAGTAGCAGTATTCTATGTAATTCTCATTCCTGTTATGTTACTACTGATATTGTCTGCAATGATGTGTCCTTGCTCTTGTGTGTTTCTGTGCAATAGCCTACTATTTGTATAATATACAGTCCTTGCTATTATTCTTACTGCACTATTGCCATGCTAGTCATTAATCTGGTATTGCTATGTAATACATGGTTGTTAGGTCAATATTAGATACAGTCCTTGTTGTTCAATCCCATATCCCATTATATCGTACTTTGTTGCCAGTGTATTTATCTCCTGTATATTAACTCTCTGTTTCTGTCCATTACAGAAACATACCCATGTACATCCCAATGCTCATATTCTCCTGTGTTTGAATAAAGTTCCTGTGTGTATTAACTCTTGGGCTGCTTTATTCCCCTCTAACCGGGGCTGGTGTCAGTGAGTCACAAACCAGTAAAATACATAGAGCCAGAGGCGCTCTCTTTCATCTTCTCAGTATCTATTTGCAGATCCAAAGGCATCAGGCAGGAGGTCCTCTGTTGTCCTGGTCAAATTAATTGTGGTAGAAAATTACCATGAGGTTCTGCTTCATAATCTAGCTTTATTGTGGCCATGGAACCTTTGGACCAGCATAGCGCCCACCAAAATTCTAATGACACCATACAAGAGCTTTTATACCTAATCCCTATTTTCAGCGTCGTACACTTTTGTAATTACTATGGGAGCAGCTAGCACATTTTGGATACTGAAGTTGAAAATAGGTCTAAACATATGACTGAGTTTCCAGACCAAGGGCACAAATGAGCGAGATTTACTACAAAAAAATACCAGATATACCACATTATTGAAATTAGGACAGGGATTGGTGTGTTTCACTTGGTTTTACTGAGCCAAAACCAACTGTAAAATGGGCTTTATGCTTCAAGTTACCCTTTGAAATGTTGAATTTAGCAAAGTTTAGGATGAGGGGGAGAAAGTCTTTGTTGTCTGGCAGCGTGGGATTGGTGCCAACAGCAAAGCAACATACCCTAATGTATCCTGGAGAGGAAGAGAGGGAGCATGTGGCAGTGGAGGGATCGTTCAAATTATGTTCAAGGCACGCAGTATTCTAACACACAGGTAACAATTAAATAGCCTGATGTGGACACCAATTGAGAGGCAAACTATTTGAAAGTGACTAGGAGTCAGCTATAGGTAATACCACACAACAGGAGAAAGAGACACACCTTGAGAGCATCATGCCAAACAGGAAGTGTAAAGAATGTTCAAAGCAGCTAATACAAAAGACAGTAAAAACAGTATCATAAAATAATTTACAAAACATCCATAAAAGCATTCATATCTGATCAATACCCTCTAGGGCCTCTACACATTAGTGACAAGTGCTAACCAGAAGAGTATTGTCCTCAATAAAGTGCCTGTGAGAGGAGTGTTTTTCCCCAAGGAGAGGATGTTTTGAAGGTGCCCCCTGGGGGTCGGCAGTAGGAAAATGGGGCGAAGTACTTGCTGGCGAACATGAAGACGTTGCTCGGTTTTTGTAGTAACAGGAACTGCAAGAAGTCGCCCATGATGACGCAGGTACGAGTTCTGCTCCGCCTTCAACTTCGTAACACACGTCAGGTCATGTTGGAAACTTAGGGTTTGTGGTTTAAGAGTAAAAGTAAGGGGCTAGAGTGAGAGTAGGTGACAATGGTTAGGGTTTAGGAAAAGACTAATACTTTCTGTCCAGGAACTTGGAGTTCATATGCATGTCCTCCTCCCACACCAGACAAATATGTTTCTAGCACAAGAGGGTATTACTATAAAACATAGGAAGTGGAATAATAATGTATAACTTTCTTAAAAATTGTTCATCCGTCATCTGTCCTGAGCACTAACCTTTGATGATCTTCATCAGATGACACACCTAGGACATTATGTTATACAATGCATGCATGTTTTGTTCAATCAAGTTCATATTTATATCAAAAAACAGCTTTTTACATTAGCATGTGACGTTCAGAACTAGCATACCCCCCCAAACTTCCGGTGAATTTACAAAAAAGGTATTAAATTACTCACGATAAACGTTCACAAAAAGCATAATAATTATTTTAAGAATTATAGATACAGAACTCCTCTATGCACTCGATATGTCTGATTTGAAAATAGCTTTTCGGTGAAAGCACATTTTGCAATATTCTGAGTAGATAGCCCGGCATCACAGGGCTAGCTATTTAGACACCCAGCAAGTTTAGCACTCACCAAAGTCAGATTTACTATAAGAAAAATGTTATTACGTTTGGTGTTCTTCGTCAGAATGCACTCCCAGGACTTCTACTTCAATAACAAATGTTGGTTTGGTCCCAAATAATCCATAGTTATATCCAAATATCCTGTTTTGTTCGTGCATTCAAGACACTATCCGAATGGTAAAGAAGGGTGACGAGCACGACGCATTTCGTAACAAAAAAATTCTAAATATTCCATTACCGTACTTCGAAGCATGTCAACCGCTGTTTAAAATCAATTTTTATGCAATTTTTCTCGTAAAAAAGCGATAATATTCCGACCGGGAATCTGTGTTTAGGTTAAAAGACGAAAGAAAATAAAAGCATGGGGTCGACTCGTGCACGCGCCTCAGCCCATTGTCCTCTGATAGAGCACTTGCCAAAAGCGCTAATGTGTTTCAGCCTGGGGCTGGAATTACATCATTCAGCTTTTTCCCGCCTTCTGAGAGCCTATGGGAGCCGTAGGAAGTGTCACGTTACAGTAAAGGTCCTCAGTCTTCAATAAACAGAGTCAAGAAGCTCAAGGAATGGTCAGACAGGCCACTTCCTGTAAGGAATCTTCTCAGGTTTTTGCCTGCCATATGAGTTCTGTTATACTCACAGACACCATTCAAACAGTTTTAGAAACTTTAAGGTGTTTTCTATCCAAAGCCAATAATTATATGCATATTCTAGTTACTGGGCAGGAGTAGTAACCAGATTAAATCGGGTACGTTTTTTATCCGGCCGTGCAAATACTGCCCCCTATCCCCAACAGGTTAAAGTTAGTGAGGGAGATATGAGTGTCCAGCTTCAGTGATTTTTGCAATTCGTTCCAGTCATTGGCAGCAGAGAACTGGAAGGAAAGGCAGCCAAAGGGGGAATAGGCTTTGGGGGTGACCAGTGAAATATACCTGCTGGAGCACGTGCTACTATGGTGACCAGTGAGCTGAGATAAGGCGGGGCATTACCTAGCAAAGATTTATAGATGACCTGGAGCAAGTGGGTTTGGCGACGAATATGAAGCGAGGGCCAGTCAACGAGAGCATGCAGGTTGCAGTGGTGGGTAGTATATGGGGCTTTGGTGACAAAACGGATGGCACTGTGATAGACTGCATCCAATTTGCTGAGTAGAGTGTTGGAGGCTATTTTGTAAATGACATCGCCAAAGTCAAAGGATCGGTAGGATAGTCAGTTTTATGAGGGGATGTTTGGCAGCATGAGTGAAGGATGCTTTGTTGCGAAACAGGAAGCAAATCCTACATTTAATTTTGGATTGGAGATGCTTAATGTGAGTCTGGAAGGAGAGTTTACAGTCTAACCAGACACCTAGGTATTTGTAATTGTCCACATATTCTAAGTCAGAACCGTCCAGAGTAGTGATGCTGGACGGGCAGGCAGGTGCGGGGGTATCCAGGTGGAAGGCATGGCCAGCCGTAGAAAAATGCTTATTGAAATTATCGTGGATTTATCGGTGGTGACAGTGTTTCCTAGCCTCAGTGCAGTGGGCAGCTGGGAGGAGGTGCTCTTATTCTCCATGGACTTTACAGTATCCTAGAACTTTTTGGAGTTTGTGCTACAGGATACAAATTTCTGTTTGAAAAAGCTAGCCTTTGCTTTCCTAACTGCCTGTGTATAATTGGTTCCTAACTTCCCTGAAAAGTTGCATATCGCGAGGGCTATTCGATGCTAATGCAGTACGCCACAGGATGTTTTTGTGCTGGTCAAGGGCAGTCAAGTCTGGAGTGAACCAAGGGCTATATCTGTTCCTGGTTCTAAATGTTTTGAATGGGGCATGCTAATTTAAGATGGTGAGGAAAGCTCTTTTAAAGAATAACCAGGCATCCTCTACTGACGGAATGAGGTCAATATCCTTCCAGGATACCCGGGCAAGGTCGATTAGAAAGGCCTGCTCGCTGAAGTGTTTTAGGGAGCGTTTGACAGTGATGAGGGGTGAGTGTTTGCCAGTGATGAGGGGTGGTCGTTTGACCGCATACCCATTACGGACGCAGGCAATGAGGCAGTGATTGCTGAGATCCTGGTTGAAGACAGCAGAGGTGTATTTAGAGGGGAAGGTTGGTCAGGACGATATCTATGAGTGTGCCCGTGTTTACAGATTTGGGGTTGTACCTGGTAGTAGGTTCATTGATAATTTGTGTGAGATTGAGGGCATCAAGCTTAGATTGTAGGATGGCCGGGGTGTTAAGCATGTCCCAGCTTAGGTCACCTAACAGTACGAGCTCTGAAGAAAGATGGGGGGCAATCAATTCACATAGTGTCCAGGGCACAGCTGGGGGTAGAAGGTGGTCTATAACAAGCGGCAACGGTGAGAGACCTGTTTCTGGAAAGGTGGATTTTTAGAAGTAGAAGCTCGAACTGTTTGGGCACAGACCTGGATAGTATGACAGAACTCTGCAGGCTAACTCCGCCCCCTTTGGCAGTTCTATCTTGTCGGAAAATGTTATAGTTAGGGATGGAAATTTCAGGATTTTTGGTGGCCTTCCTAAGCCAGGATTCAGACACGGCTAGGACATCATGGTTAGGCCTAACACATCTTATAAAGATTCAAGATGCAATACTAATATGCATTACCAAATAAAATTGTTAAGAATTTTGTCCCTTATAAACAGTACACACATATGCTGAAATACTATGGGTGTTGTTGTGCATAAACACATTATTTTGTTTTTGATATGCATAAGGCTACCATCTAGGTGAACGTTATATTGGAATGGAATATGCATGGGGCCTCGACTGAAGTATATTATGTGATAAACTTGCATTACAAATACAAACAGATAAAGCTATTTTACTTAGTTAGCTCTTGCAAACACTGATGCAACTTTTCCCCATGAGTTTGTAAGAAGAGCTCCCTGGCAAAACCATATAAAGTCTATTTGCTCCATGGCAACTAGCTAATCAACCCGGGCATATACTGTTTTGTGTTTATTTCAAAGAACATATAATCCATTTCCTTATGTAATTCGACGCCAGTCAAAGACAGGCGGGAATGACAGTTGGAGATTGGATTGAGATCATTGCTTTGCTGATGCTGATGAGTGATCCACATGGGCCCTCACTGGCAGATAGTTTGAATTTGATAAGTAAAGAAGGTAAGAATCATAATCAACTGAATTATTAAATTATCGTACCCCAAGGTGAAATAATAATATCAGTTTCAGGGCTATATTTTCCAACAATACAGCTAGCTAGCTACCAGGGGCCGGATTCAACAAAACCTTAAGAAATGTCTTCTTAACTGCCATTTTTTCCTTAACTATAAATGTATGAAGAAAGTTAAGCAAAGTTGCCATTCCTCAATAAAGTTATTGAAAATGTTCTTAATTTTTTTCATATGTTTCTTCCTAATAAAAAAGTTAACAAGAAATGCGATTCTTGAAGATAATGTTTTAGGATTTCTTCTTGGAAATGTACTTAACTTTAGGACTATGGAACACCGTTTGGGTCTTTGCGTGTCTAAAAAGATACACATCAAACAACCCTATTTGACGTGTCAAATAAACATTTAATTTGACGCGTCAAATAACACAATTCTATTATAGAATGTTTTGTGTTCCGAATTTGCACGTGCAAGCCAAGCGCCACCATTACGATCACAGTCAAAGCTGTACAATACTGCGTTGGTAATAAGGCATTATTTGTTCGACCGAATCGGAAAACGTCTGTGTGAGCATTTTAAATTAGATTAGGATCAAACAAGCAAGATCAAAAATGTTTGCAAATATCTTTGATACAGATGTTATTAGAAACTTCTGGGGTAGCTAGCTAGCTTTAGCTTGGTACCTAGTTAGCGCCAATCCAACCAGCCTGAAAACAATGACCAGTAGAAACTGCAGTCATTTTCAATATTCTTAGCAATGATTTTGGAATCCATGTGAGTAAGTACTTAACCCTGTTGCCCAAAACTAATGTTATAAGCAGCCAGCTGGCTTCATCTGGCTGCTATGACTTGACGGAACTGGGTTACACTTAGCTAGCAAACTATAGCTACTGAAACAGATTATTTTGTTTTGCTATGTCTTTGGGGAAGAATATTGTTTGTGTCTATCAGCTAAGTTAAATAAAGGTTTTAAAAAATATACTACAACAAGCACGTCACCAATGTCAATGCCACATAAGATATTTACTGTGCTTAGGAAATATATTTACAAAGTGCCTGAGAAAACTATGAATTCCTAAGAACATTGAGGAATTGCACTCTTATGAACTACTTATTTTTTTCCTTAAGAAACTTCTTACAAAAAAAAGTAAGTAACGTTTTGTGAATCCGGACCCAGCACTTATAATCTCTAACTTCTGTCCATATGACCCAATAATTTTTATCTGCTTGCTAAATTAACTGAATTTAGATAAAGCAATGATTGTAGTTATCATTATATCATGAGTGATTGATGGGTTTTTTATTGTTATTTATATCAATTGGTCAAAGCAGGCACGTTACAATTGAAAACGCAAATTCTCTTGAAAACAAACATATTGAAATTACTATTCACAGAATGGACATGAAAGCCTAAGAAGAATTGTCCTCCAAAGAGACAAAGGTTTCCCACAAAGAAGGTGCAGGATATATCTCCAGAATTCAGCCGCTTCAGAGTGCAACTGGTCCTTGTTTGGGAACACACACACCAAAGCACGCAACAGGCTGACCAATACAAGGGTTGAAAAATTGGTGGCTATCCGGGCACATTTGAGGCTTTTTGAGCCTCAAATGTGCAATCCTCAACAAGGTTGGAAAGTGACAGTGAAGATGAGGCCTCAGAGTCTGATGTTCAATAGGTGGACATTGAGGAGGTCCAGGGAGAAGACATGGAAGCCTGAGAGGAAAACAACCAAAGCTTTAGTTTCTATAATTTTACAGATGTATGCTGAAAATGTTTTTTGGGGAGATGTGATGGATCATTGGGGAACATTCAATATTCCCTTTCTTTTGTTGTTCAGTGAAATCATCCCATGTGAAGAGTCAACTCATTTAATTTAAGTTAAATTCGTAACTAAACTGTTTTTATATTTCAATTGGAAGGATTTAATCCTTTGCAATTATGTCTACTTATAATAAGGTAAAAGGTGTATATTTCTGTCTCCATATGATATGGTAAATATATCCAATGCAAAAAAACATCTACATTTAAATGGTATTAATATTAATTTGCATATATTTACATTAATTCCTACAGAAAGATTCCACAAAATGTGCAACCCTATACGGGACTATAAAAAGGCAGAAGTCTTCACGCTTTTTGATGCATTTCAGAACTGCAGTTTCCTCTGCTTGGAGCAACAGTGAAGTGGGCAGGGCAGTACAGATTTCTTCTCTGAACATCAGACAGGACGGCATTGTCTCCCTCAATCCGTGCAATGGCTACTGCTACAGGTTTCAGGAGTTTTAGGCTGCTTACAACTCTCTCCCAAAATACATAATCCAGGAGGATCCTCTTGATGGGGCTGTCCATATCGGCAGACTGTGATATGGCCATTTCTTGGAGAGACTCCTTCACTTCCAGGAGACTGTCAAACATGATGACAACACCAGCCCAACGAGTGTTGCTGGGCAGCTTAAATGTGGTGCTCTTATTCTTTTCACTTTGCTTGGTGAGGTAGATTGCTGCTATAACTTGATGACCCTTCACATACCTAACCATTTTATTGTCTCTCTTGTAGAGTGTATCCCTTGTTTTAGGTGCCAGGATGTCCTTGAGGAGCAGATTCAATGCATGAGCAGCACAGCCAATGGGTGTGATGTGAGGGTAGGACTCCTCCACTTTAGGCCAAGCAGCCTTCATGCTCGCAGCATTGTCTGTCACCAGTGCAAATACCTTCTGTGGTCCAAGGTTATTGATGACTTCCTTCAGCTCATCTGCAATGTAGAGACCGGTGTGTGTGTTGTCCCTTGTGTCTGTGCTCTTGTAGAATACTGGTTGAGGTGTAGAGATGATGTAGTTAATTATTCCTTGCCCATGAACATTCAACCACCCATCAGAGATGATTGCAATAGAGTCTGCTTTCTCTATGATTTGCTTGAACTCTGTATCCAGCAATTGAGTAGATAAAGCATGTCTGGTTGGAGGGGTATATGCTGGGCGAAGAACATTCAGAAATCTCTTCCAATACACATTGCCTGTGAGCATCAGATGTGAACCAGTTGCATACACAGCTCGAGCAAGACATTTATCAGCATTTCTCTGACTACGTTCCTCCATTGAGTCAAAAAAACTTCAGATTCCAGGAAGACCATGAGCTGTTGCTATCGATAAGGTGTCTGATTCATCATTTTCACCTCAAATAGAAGTAGAAGGACTTTTGTCAGAGGTTGCTTGTTGTGAGCGCTGAGGGAACTTTACGCACTTGGCCAGATGATTCTGCATCCTTGTTGCATTCTTTACATATGATTTGGCACAGTATTTGCAAATGTATACAGCTTTCCCTTCTACATTAGCTGCAGTGAAATGTCTCCACACATCAGATAGTGCCATTGGCATTTTCCTGTAAAGATTAGAAACAATATGTGTAAAAAAAATAAAAAATAAAAAAATTACATAGAGATACATAGTTAAGCAGTTAGATTAAACAACTAATTTGTAAGATAAATGTTTTAAAATGAAACATGTATGGAAACAGGTGAATTAACACTCCTAAGCAGGCTCAAGCAAGCTAAAATCCACATGGTAGCAAAAACTAACTAGCAGAAAGTGTTAAGTTAGAAATGATTTAAAACACACGTTGCTGTAGGCTGCTATTTACTAGTAAACAAAAAAAAACATGTATGTCATATAAAATATATTCACCCCACCCAGTACTGTAATCAAAACATATCAGAAAGCATGTAGTCCTTGGCTCAGACAGTGTAGTAGCGTGGGCTCAATAGCATCTCATTAGTGTGCAAGATCTTGAGAATCAGCTGTACATGTGATGGAAGAGTGCACTACACATGTGATGGAAGAATGCACTGTGCAATCAGAGGGTTGCAATTCCATTGAATTGGGGATAGTTTAACCAAAATACGCCACAAGACCTAGAATTGTCTTTTTTGTATTCCACAAAAAAGGTTCACTGTTATAAGCTAACTTTTTTTGATGAATTTAAGCAAAATTCCCCAAATTCCTGGACTTAACTTCCCATGTAAAATTTCTGGAAAAATTCCCGAAATGTACCGGAAAGTTTCTGACCCTTTGCAACCCTATTCCCGTACCCCTTCAAACATTCAACCTCCAGCTGCGTACCCCCTCTAGCACCAGGGTCAGCACACTCTCAGCGCACTTTAGTATGTTGTAAAAGCGTTACATGGTCACTGCCCATATCATTGCATAGTGAAGAAAATACACGACAGTTCTTAACCATTTTCACTGTAGTGTCCAAAATGTCTTTCAAGCTGTCAGGCATTCCCTCAGCAGCAAAAGCTTCTTGTGGATACTGCAGTGTACCCAAGTGGCGTCGGGAGCAACTGCTTGCATGCGCGTTACCACTCCACTATGTCTCCCTGTCATGGCTTTTGCGCCATCAGTACAGACACCAACACATCTTGACCACCAAAGTCCATTTGATGTCTCAAAGCTGTCCAGTACTTTAAAAATATCCTCTAATGTGGTCCTGGTTTCCAGTGCTTTGCAGAAGAGGATATCTTCCTTAATTGACACCCCATAAACATAACTGACATATACCAGGAGCTGTGCCAGGCCCACCACGTCTGTTGACTCATCCAGGTGGAACGCATAGAATTCACTGGCTTGTATGTAAAGCAGTAATTGTTTCAAAACATATCCAGCCATGTCACTGATGCATCGTGAAACAATGTTGTTTGATGAAGACATTGTCTGTATAGTCTTTTTGGGCCTTTTCCCCCAGCATTGTCTTAGCAGAAAGAATTAAGTCCTCTACAATCGTATGGGGCCTGCCTGTCCTAGCCACTCGCTAGCTCACTATATAAGACACTTCTAGCCCCTTCTTATTAATGGTATCTGTTGCTTTTATACATGTCTTACCACTCAAAATTCATCTCAATTCTCATTCAAAAAACTCCTGTGGCTTATTTTTCAAATTGACATGTTTTGTTTCTAAATGTCTGTGCAAGAGTGAAGGTTTCATCAAGTTGTGAGATAGTACTTTTGCACATATAACACACTGTAGCTGAGGAAAGGCACTACTCCCTATATAAGTGCACGCACCAGCCCTCACTGGATGGAACACACCAGTCCCAGTGGGACAGCACGCACCAGCCCTCACTGGATCGAACGCACCAGTCCCAATAGGACAGACAAGCCCTCACTGGATGGAACGCACCAGCTCCAGTCTGACGGCACGCACCAGCCGCATGGCAGCCATGTGATGGTTGCAGGGACGAGGTCGAACAAATGTTCCGTGACAAGGGAAGGATGGAGGAAGTCATTCTGAGAATAGGTAATTAATATCATGTCACCTATCAAACTTAAATGTTGGGAAGTTGAATTGTAAATTATATTGAAAAACTTCTCCAACCCCATTTCTGTTGTGTTTTTGTTTACCTTTGGAAGAGTGATTGGACCTTGAACACATAATAATGAATTTACTGTATGTGCCATTGTCGCCTCTCAGACCCAGTCCAGATCCGAGAGCTGCACGCTCTCATTGACATCGTTGGAGAAACACTGTTAGCTACAGGAGAGATAGCCATCGGTGCCGTCCGGCGAGCAAGACTTGTTTCCTGACAGTGGCATGTTCCTCTCATCGTTCTGCCATCCATCAGGCATCTAGGCAAGATTGCTTGCGTCTGTTCATTTTCTTTTTGACCATTTTGTCTCAGCGGAAGAATGTGTCAATTCAGTTACCTTTGGACGCCATGGCAAGATCCCCGAAGGGAAGCTAGTCCTCGAACCGGAAGAAGCTCAGCGGAATTCCAAGTAAGTATTTTCTCAAAGCTAGGTTACTTTGTTACTTAAAAACTGCCTACAGCAAATTAGGATTGATTCTTGATGAAAAGGATTTAAGTATATTATTTGCTAATTCAGCAATGCAATCAAGTCAAATGAAGTTAAATACACTTAAAACAAACCAAAATCCCCAATGTCCTTTTAAGACGTTTGTGTTTTGCATACTGTGAGTACTTCAGTAGAATTGTCATGTGTTATTTGTCAAAATATTCATGAAATGTTTTACATACTTTATTCCAGCCTACATTTTGCGTTGTGCTACCTTGGATGGTTGGACCAGAATCGATGAAGCAAAACTGAAGGCATTCATCAACAAGTGAAGGTCCAGAGCAGGACATACAGAGTAGTGACTACTAAAATATTTTTGTTTGTGTACAATGTGCAATGTTCATATTTGCAATAAGGTTAATTTAAGAACATACTGTTAAGGGCTTACTGGTGTCACATGTAGGTTTGACTTTTTGTTCAGTACATCTGGTGGGTGACAACTGCCTACTTTCATCTCTACAATATTATTTTGGGGTTTACCTAATGTTTTAAATCAGGTACAAGAGCATATGCTGTATATTCATTTTATTTACGTTCTTACAGTTAATGGAACCCAATCTGTGTTGGGAATGAAAAGTGAGATGCATTGTTAATATAATAAGCACTGTTGAATACATTTGTTGAACTGTATCAGTTTATTCTTATTTTTAACAGGTAATCATTATTAATATGGCAAATTAATGCTAACAAATGAAATTCTCAATTGTGTCTCATATCTCATTAATCAAGCTCATGTATAGCTTCTGTAGTAATTATAAGAGAAATACATGAGACATGGAGGAGACGTTGCACATACAATGCAGAGATCTCCTTTATGGCTCATACTTAGATATTTCTGAAATGATCACCTCAGACTTTTATTAGACTAATGATCTTAGTCTCAAACTTGTGTCAGGAATGTATCATTATTTCTCCTTTAAAATAAGAGGCAAGAATGAGCTCAATGGTATACAATGATGAGACCTCCTCTGCTGATCATACTTCTCGAATACTGCTAAAACCATCATCTCAATTCAACTTCATGTGTCCTATATACACACTACCGTTCAAAAGTTTGGGGTCACTTAGAAATGTCCTTGTTTTTGAAAGCAGATTTTTTTGTCCATTAAAACAACATCAAATTGATCAGAAATGTAGTGTAGACATTGTTAATGTTGTAAATGACTATTGTATCTGTAAACGGCTGATTTTTAATGGAATATCTACATAGTCGTACAGAGTCCCATTATTAGCAAACATCACTCCTGTGTTCCAATAGCACATTGTGTTAGTTAATCATTTTAAAAGCCTAATTGATCATTAGAAACCCCTTTTGCAATTATTTTGGCACAGCTGAAAACTGTTGTTCTGATTAAAGAAGCCATAAAACTGGCCTTCTATAGACTAGTTGAGTATCTGGAGCATCAACATCTGTGGGTTCGATTACAGGCTCAAAATGGCCAGAAACAAAGACCTTTCTTCTGAAACTCGTTAAGGCTATTCCATGCGAGAAATTGCCAAGAAACTGAAGATCTCATACAATGCTGTGTACTTCTCCCTTCACAGAACAGCACAAACTGTCTTTAACCAGAATAGAAAGAGGAGTGGGAGACCCCGGTGCACAACTGAGCAAGAGGACAAGTACATTAGTGTCTAGTTTGAGAAACAGACGCCTCGCAAGTCCTCAACTGGCAGCTTCATTAAATAGTACCCTCAAAACACCAGTCTCAACATCAACAGTGAAGAGGCGACTCCGGGATGCTGGCCTTTTAGGCAGAGTTGCAAAGAAAAAGCCATATCGCAGACTGGCCAATAAAAATAAGAGATTAAGATGGGCAAAAGAACACTGACACTGGACAGAGGAACTCTCGCTAGAAGGCCAGCATCACGGAGTTGCCTCTTCACTGTTGACGTTGAGACTGGTGTTTTGCGGGTACTATTTAATAAAGCTGCCAGTTGAGGACTTGAAAGTGGCTAATATTGCGTTGATTCGATCACAATTCCCACAGTAAAGTGTTAACTAACGGGGAAATTAAGTTCAATCTCGTGCTTCTCTGCACGTGCTGATATTTCTTCGCGCCCACGCACTCCCGCAGCTTAGGGGGCGACTGGTAGCCTAGTGGTTAGAGCGTTGGACCAGGAACCGAAAGGTTGCTAGATTGAATCCCCGAGCTGACAAGGTAGAAATCTGTCATTCTACCCCTGAACAAGGCAGTTAACCCACTGTTCCTAGGACGTCGTTGTCAATAAGAATTTGTTCTTAACTGACTTGCCTAATTAAATAAAGGTTAAATAAAAAAATTGAGGGAACATTGGTTACGAGGTGATTGGTGGATGTCATTGTTACCTGCAGGAAGTCCCCAGAGTGCTGTGCATAGAGGAGAGCCAAGGTAACCTACTTGATACAGAATAGATTCCTGAATCTTCTGTCTCTGTCTGCTGAGTAGAAAACAACTTCACCACCACATATTAGTGACAGTGGACCTGCATGGAAAGAGGGATGGAGAGAGAGAAATAGTTGAGGTCATTCACATTTATTGTAACTTGAAAAACTGACAGAGTAAAAGTTATCACATCTTTATTGCAATCAGATTGTATCTCAAAGTATGGTTAGCGGTTTACAATATTGGCAATTATTAGGTTCAGAGCCTGACCTCTCTTGGCTCCCCCTCTTCAATCACTGACCTCTTCCCCAGTGAGGTGTATTCCCTGTCTGTTTTCACCCTGCATTTCCCCCTCTTCTGTCACACAGTTATGCTGGTCTTTCAAGTCATCCTCCTCTACTAAACGCCTCCTCGACTTAAGTACAAAGCTCTTAATTAAACCAAAGACCGTATAGAAAACGAAACCACCTTGGCTTTGGTTAAACCACATGGTTAAACATTTGCTAATGTTAGTTAGCTAGCTAGCTGACGTTAACCTAGCATGCCTCAATAGCCTGCTTTAATAACAGAAGAAACAAATAACTACTTACTTCAATATTGACATATTTGATTATCTTGCTAGTTGGTTAGATTTTTTCAGTAGAGAAACTCTATCGAACTTAACTTTTTAATATTGTCAGACATCGTTCACCTTTCATCTCGCTGTTAAAATAAAAATCAGGATAGAGAGCAGTCAAGCCTTGATTGGTGCAAAAACCTGACCAATTGCATTTCAGTAGACTGCTACAGGCTATGTTCATTGGCTAGAATGTCCCCGTTATACAATTATAGTAAGCGGTTGCGAGAACAAAATGGATTTTGGAGAGTAAACTGGAAAATTGGTGTGAGAAGGAGAAAAGACATCTGTGTGTGGAGTCAGGATGTGTGCAGTCATTTCTGAGTCTTGACAGACGGTCCTCTGCTCACTCGACCCCATTTCTTGTCTCTCGACTCAAGTGTTTGCTCACTCTAGCCCGTTCAATTTTGAATCGGAGTTGACACCATAGTATTCCCCATCGCTTATCAGTGCAATTTTGATAGCCAACTAGCTGAAAAGGTTTGAGAGAATTTATTTAATGTTCCCTCGTTAGATTTTAGCTCATCTTGCTCTTACTAGCATTAGTTGTTGATCTGTTGTTGATGTGCATAACTGAGGGAGAGACAGCTTACCTTTTCATGTTTGTTTGATCAATAGGTCTGTAAAGTTCCCAAATGTAATAGAACTCAGATGGTATTGACATATTTCCAGAAATCCATTCAGGTATATTTTGTGGCTTTTGGAGAATGCGTTCTAATGTTCTAAAATCGTAGTATTGCTACTGCCTGTGAACACAGTCCAGTTCAAAGTGAATGATGGCAGGCCCCTGTGGCAAATGGCTTATTTGCATAAAGGCCTACTGTAGCTCTGATTGGCGATGGTACACCCATGTGCCCTTACTTGATGAGAGAGAATGTTTTTTGGGGGGTTTTATTTACTGCAGTGTCTTAATTGTCAAAACGCACGGCCGCTTTCCCACTCTACATTGCTATAGAATTTTCATAAATGCCTTGGGCTACTCTACGTCATTCCCAAACATTCTACGAATTTATGAAAATTTGAAAATTACCATATACTGTATAAGAGCTCGCAGTGAGTCTTTCTGGGTAACGCGCTAAGAGCTTTCCACACCTTGATTGTGCAACTTTTCCCATTATTCTTTTTTTTTATTATAATGAGCTGTTGATCATTGCTAGACAACCATTTTCAGGTCTTGCCATAGATTGTCAAGCAGATTTAAGTCAAAACTGTAACTTGGCCACTCAGGAACATTCACCGTCTTCTTGGTAAGCAACTCCTGGGTAGATATGGGTTTGTGTTTTGGGTTATTGTCCTGCTGAAAGGTGAATTAATCTCCCAGTTTTTGGTGGAAAGCAGACTGAACCACATTTTCCTCTAGGATTTTGGCTGTGCTTAGCTCCATTCCATTTTTATTTTTTTTTTATCCTGTCCTTAACAATTACAAGCATACCCATAACATGATGCTGCCACCACTATGCTTGAAAATATGGAGAGTGATACTCAGTAATGTGTTGTATTGGATTTGCCCCAAACATAACCTTTTCTCCTGAATACAAAGTGTTAATTGCTTTGCCACATTCCTTGCAGTATTACTTTAGTGCCTTATTGCAAACATGATGCACGTTTTGTAATATTTGTAAACGCTATTATTGCATACGGAGTGAGTCCATGCTTAATTAATTAGTAAACATTTCTAAAAAACATTATTCCACTTTGACATTATGGAGTATTGTGTAGAGGCCAGTGAGAACAAACCTGAATTTAATCAATTTTAAATTCAGGCTGTAACACAACTAAATGTGGAAAAAGTCGAGTGGTGTGAATACTTTCTGAAGGCACTGAGACCTGAATATCACACACGTATCTTATCGTTGCAAAGAATTAATTGAATACAAGTAGTCAGCATGTTCATAACATGCCCAAGAGGGCAGAGGACAAAGAAAGGAAAAGAAGAATACTAATTGATACAGGTCTTCCATAATGGATTCATATAAGTGCTACATAGGAGACAACCAAAGAAAATAAAACATGGAGGCAGGATTAATTATAAATAATACAGGCAAGGTACTGCTTTGGTAGAGCCATAGCCCTTCTCTGCTGAATTCATTAGGGGAGAGATACTGTATATACAGTGTTTATCACATGGGACCCTATTCCCTATAAAATGCACTATTTTTTAACAGGGCCATCGGCCTCTGGGGTCTCATTTATAACCGTTGCATGACATTTTACACTAGATATCTGCGTGCGCCATTTCTAAAAATACTGCGCAGGTACAAAAACATTGAGATTAATAAACTTGGCCCACGTCACACACACACACAAGTTTCCCTTTATAAATCAGACTCGTCTTAAAACCGCGCGTTTACAAGCATTATAACTCCGCCGAACAACGCCCATTATTCACATTTTATGTGACAATAATGCAATTATTTTATGTATACTTTGGAAGTATTGGAATTAGGCCAAGACAATATATCTAAAGGAAATATCAAAGGAAAACTTGATCAAATGTCTGGTGTTGCCATTTTTCATATTTTTGTGACATTTGCTGTATTTGACCGTTTCTGAAACACAAAAACAATTGCAAATTGTTGTGGACCTGTTAACAGATCGTTTGAATTCAATGTTTTGCATTGACTTTTTCACCAAACCTAAATATGCTGCACTGCTCGCGAATTCGAAACACTGTCTACTCTGATTTTTTTCTTCCAACTACAGTAGGTCTACTTACAGTGGTAGCCTACACACTTCAATACAAAAAAAATCTACTGTCTGTTCACCTGTATGTTATAAACAGCACTCCCTTTCGGATGCATAGGCTATTATAATTTCACGTTTTTTTTGCTCTATCTAATAGTCCCAATGAAATGAGAGATGTGCATGTTAATTTGTTGTATCACTACTTCAGGAATATGAACTCATGGCCAGAAAAGGTGCGATGGTTATGATATGTATTATTTACATTTACATCATTTAGCAGACGCTCTTATCCAGAGCGACTTACAAATTGGATTATGTTTCTAAATTAAAATATTTAGGCTACTCAAGAAGTTTTACATTACAGTATTCAGACGAAGCCTTCAAACGTCAATGGAAAAGCTGAACCGTCTGTTCTACGGTTAAACTGTGCTTGGATCGGATCGCACAGGGCAAAATACTGGTAGCTTATCGATTTACTGCTGTGAAGTGGGTCCAATTAAATGAGATGGGACGAATGGTATCTTATGCTAACTTGTTGTAGGCCAATAGGCTATTTCGTAAGTATGAAACCATCACAGTCAGAAAAGGCGAGACATTTATTCTGCAATGATCATGGAAATTAATTAAAAAACAAATATTTTTCTAATTATTTTAGAATACAAAGCAAATAGATTTTCGCTCTTCTCACTAACAGCAAATTATTGCAACTTGTTATATATTTTTTGGTATGAGTAAGTCATATTTCCCATTTGCACAGGGCTATTAGGGTACTTTTGCCTTACTGCAATACAATACTTCAACCACTAGAAACTGTACGAATGCATGGTCTAAAGTTTGCGGGAGAATAAAACACATTCTCACGTCAAGTACAGTTTTTATAAATGCGAACTTTTGTGGAAACAGGCACATGCTAATTTTGGGGCATATTTTGTGAGTATGCAACGTTTATAAAAACGTAGTGCACTATATACAGTTGAAGTCGGAATTTTACATACACCTTAGCCAAATACATTTAAACTCAGTTTCACAAATCCTGATATTTAATCCTCGTAAAAATTCCCCGTCTTAGGTCAGTTAGGATCACCACTTTATTTTAAGACTGTGAAATGTCAGAATAATAGAAGATAATTATTTAAATCAGCTTTTATTTCTTATTTCCCAGTGGGTCAGAAGTTTACATACACACAATTACCATTTGGTAGCATTGCCTTTAAATTGTTTAACTTGGGCCAAACGTTTTGGGTAGCCTTCCACAAGCTTCCCACAATAAGTTGGGTGAATTTTGGCCCATTCCTCCTGACAGAGCTGGTGTAACTGAGTCAGGTTTGTAGGCCTCCTTGATCGCACACACTTTTTCAGTTCTGCCCACAAATGTTCTATAGGGTTGAGGTCAGGGCGTTGTGATGGCCACTCCAATACCTTGACTTTGTTGTCCGTAAGCCATTCTGCCACAACTTTGGAAGTATGCTTTGGGTCATTGTCCATTTGGAAGAGCCATTTGCGACGAAGCTTTAACTTCCTGACTGATGTTTTGAGATGGTGCTTCAATATATCCACAATTTTCCTACCTCATGATGCCATCCATTTTGTGAAGTGCACCAGTCCCTCCTGCAGCAAAGCACCCCCACAACATGATGCTGCCACCCGCATGCTTCACGGTTGCGACGGTATTCTTTGGCTTGCAAGCCTCCCCTTTTTTCCTCCAAACATAAATGGTCATTATGGCCAAACATTTCTATTTTTGTTTCATCAGACCAAAGGACATTTCTCCAAAAAGTACAATCTTTGTCCCCATGTGCAGTTGCAAACCGTAGTCTAGCTTTTTTATGGCGGTTTTGAAGCAGTGGCTTCTGCCTTGCTGAGCGGCCTTTCAGGTTATGTTGATATAGGACTCGTTTTACTGTGGAAACAGACACTTTTGTACCCGTTTCCTCCAGCATCTTCACAAGGTCCTTTGCTGTTGTTCTGGAATTGATTTGCACTTTTCGCACCAAAGTACGTTCATCTCTAGGAGTCAGAACACGTCTCCTTCCTGAGCGGTATGACGGCTGCGTGGTCCCATGGTGTTTATACTTGCGTACTATTGTTTGTATAGATAAATGTGGTACCTTCAGGCGTTTGGAAATTGCTCCCAAGGATGAACCAGACTTGTGGAGGTCTACAATTATTTTTCTGAGGTCTACGCTGATTTATTTTGATTTTCCCATGATGTCAAGCTAAGAGGCACTGAGTTTGAAGGTAGGCCTTGAAATACATCCACAGGTACACCTCCAATTGACTCAAATAATGTCAATTAGCCTATCAGAAGCTTCTAAAGCCATGACATCATATTCTGGAATTTTCCAAGCTATTTAAAGGCACTGTCAACTTAGTGTATGTAAACTTCTGAGCCACTGGAATTGTGATAGTGAATTATAAGTGAAATAATCTGTCTGTAAACAATTGTTGGAAAAATTACTTGTGTCATGCACAAAGTAGATGTCTTACCTGACTTGCTAAAACAATAGTTTGTCAACAAAAAATTTGTGGTGGTGGAAAAACGAATTTTAGTGACTCCAACCTAAGGTACGTAAACTTCCAACTTCAACTGTAGGGAATAGGGTGCCATTTGAGACACAGATACAGTATAGCTAGGAGGTCAACATGTAGGCCTATAGGGGCTGCCTGCATCTGTGGATCTACAGCAGATATGTACAGTTGCAGACAAATATATTGGCACCCTTGCACTTTTAAATAATTCCCCATTTCTTCTCAAATAAGTTGAAATTGAAAAAAACTGTCTCCACACTATTGGATTTTCAACATTGCAGAACCAAATATATTTTTGTGAACCTAAGTTTACAATTTTAACTGAGAAAATAAAGACAAATGGCATGGACAAAATTGGCACCCCGGAGCTAGTACTTGGTTGCACAGCCTTCGGCCAAGATAACTGCCAACAAATACTTCTTGTAGCCATCAATGATCTTGTTGCATCTTTCTACTGGCAATTTGGCCCACTCTGCAGCAGCAAACTGCTCTAAGTCTTCAATGTTTTAAGCTTTCACCGTAGGTTATGGATGGGATTTAGATCTGGACTCGTCACTGGCCACTCAAGGAAAGTCCAGCGTTTCTTCTTGAACCATTCCAGGGTGCTTTTTGTGTGTGTTTGGGGTTGTTGTCCTGTTGGAAGACCCACAATCTTCAACAGTTTTTTGGCACTGGGTTGAACATTGCACTCCAAAACACATTGATAATCTGATGATTTACTGTCTTGCACACATTCAAGGCCCCCAGTATCAGGGGCAGCAAAGCAACCCCACAGTATCGAACCTCACCCATAATTAATTGTAGGGAGGGTGTTATTTTCTTTGAATGCTTCATTTGGTTGTTGGTAGACATAGGAAGACCCCACTGCTGAAGGAGACAAGAAAGTGTGATTTAACTTTTAAAAAACCCACCTAAACAAGCCAAAAATCCCGGGGAAAATGTTCTGTGGACAATACAGATCAGTGTTAACTGACACACTCACTACAATCAAACATGGGGAGGTCTGGTAATGCTGTTGGGTTGCTTTGTTGCATCTGGTACTGCGGGCCTTGAATGTGCACAAGGCATCATGAAATCAGCAGATTGTTAGGTGTTTTGTAGTCCAATGTTCAACCCAGTGTCCAAGAACTGGGTCTCCATTGAAGGTTGTGCGTCTTCCAGCAGCACAACTCCAGAGATTAAAAAAAGCACCCAGGACTGGTGAACTGGACTGTTCTTGAATGGCGAGTGAAGTGGCCAGATCTGAATCACATCCAAAACCTATGGGAAGATCTGACAGCAGCATTTCACGCTGTGAGAAATTTTACAACACGTCACAATCAGAACACAATCAGAATGATTGAGAAGTATTCACCTAATTTTGAAATACTTTTAAAACAAAGCAAAAACGTGGAAACTATTGATATAACTTCCTCTGCGCTCAGCGAATATCATTATTCATATGCGCGCCACTAGAAATCCCTGCTTTAGTATGTTTCCGTTCGCAGATACATCCGGAAGAAAATACACCTTAATGGCCTGCTAATGTCCCTGGAGCTTGTAGGCTAAACTGCAGAGAAAAACCCCATAACTGATCCAAACGGTTGCCCAGTTATGGGGCTGGATGCAGTTATTTTGAAAATAATATGCACTCAAAACACCAGGCTTTTGAGCTATTATTCAAATGACGTAGGCTATTCACTGCATTTAAAAAAAAAATGTTGTAACCATTATTTAACTAGGCAAATCAGTTAAGAACAAATTCTTATTTACAATGACGGCCTACACCGGCCAAACCCGGACGACGCTGGGCCAATTGTGTGCCGCCCTATGGGACTCCCAATCACGGCCGGTTGTTATACAGCCTGGATTTGAACCAGGGTGTCTGTAGTGACGCCTCTAGCACTGAGATAGTGCCTTAGACCGGTATGCCACTCGGGAGTCCTAGACTAGAGATTTGTACCCACTTAACAATAACAACATTCTTCATTACGTTGTGTTGTTGCAGCCTAGGTAGGATACATTTCTTGTCCCTAAAAAACTGAAATAGGGTAGCTTTTCGAGCTGGTACCTGGGGACTGGGAGGGAGCGTACATAGTGTAAGGATACCTATGACTTCGTTATCTAATAAACATTTTCTGCTGTGTAAATTGACTGGATATATCCACTGCAGTATTAAGCCTAACAATGAGCTTATGAATTACGGGCTAATATGCTTCTAACTTGAATAGGCTATAGGCTACATCTCGAGACGGTCTGAGACACACCTGGCCTCTCTGCTGCCACCGCGATTCCTCTTAAATCTTCTGGAGTCCCAGGAAAAGCCAGACTACAAAAGCTTGTTGGACACTTAATTCAACTGATTTTCTTTAGCTTTCTAATAACCTATTGAACAAGAGACACACGCTTGCTCTTACTTGCTGAATGTAAAATAGGCTACAGCATTAAGAACGAGCGGGGAGTTGGAGAGAGGCCCATATTTTCCTCTAGTAGGCTAATCTTAACAATGGGCTACATACATCCTGACAAAATACATACATGAGTGGCCTGCTAATGTACCTTTCTGGACCTTCTAAACTTTTGAAAATAGACACAAACGGTTGCATAGTCAGGCCTAGGCTGTAAGCCTATGCAGTTATTCCGCCTGAAACAAAACCGGACATTTTGAGCGGTTATTCAAATTAGCCTACATCACTACAGTTTACAGCCTATGGACAATAATTGTGCACTCACTTGATTTTCACTTTTGTAGCCCAGGTATAATAATTGTCTTGTCTAAAAACGTAGGCCTCATCAATAGCGGAGCTTTGCATGCCCAGCAACCACAGAGCACAGCCTGGATCTGCCATTTCATAATCTATAAACTTTTTTTCTTGCACTTTGAATGGTAAATATTTAGCCTATAGCCCTAATATTTAGCTAATGAATGGCCTAATATCTAGCTTCTTACTTCGGCTACACATCACTAGCCTCTCTCTTCCAGCTGTTAGGGGTAGGCAGCAATTTGGGAGACAACAGCATTGATTCATAAGCCTCCAAACACACACACACACACACACACACACACACACACACACACACACACACACACACACACACACACACACAGAGTCATTGCTTTGATCAAATATGAATTGAAGGAAACAGTCTAACAATAAGACAATATGCATTTACATTGCAACCAACCCTTGCTCAATACACTTGAATGTAAGAGGACATATTTTCATGGCCAAACAGGGAGTCAACACATTCAGCACATCGATTAATAAGAAAATCAAAATTATTTATTTCCTAATGTTACTCACCTCAGTGTAAGTGCCTGCAAGGGGCACAATGCGCAAATAAGGCTAAGACGTAAGTCCATAGGAAGGTTCAAATGTACAGTTGAAGTCTGAAGTTTACATACACTCAGGTTGGAGTCATTAAATCTGGTTTTAGAACCCCTCCACAAACTTCTTGTTAACAAGCTATAGTTTTGGCAAGTTGGTTAGGACATCTACTTTGTGCATGACAAGTCATTTTTCCAACAATTGTTTACAGACAGATTATTTCACTTAAAATGCACTGTATCACAATTCTAGTGGGTCAGAAGTTTACATACTAAGTTGACTGTGCCTTTAAACAGCTTGGAAAATTCCAGAAAATGATGTCATGGCTTCAGAAGCTTCTGATAGGCTAATTGACATCATTTGAGTCAAATGGAGGTATACCTGTGGATGTATTTTAAGGCCTACCTTCAAACTCAGTGCATCTTTGCTTGACATTAATGGGAAAATCTAAATAAATCAGCCAAAACAGAAAAAAAATTGTAGACCTCCACAAGTCTGGTTCATCCTTGGGGGCAATTTAAAACGCCTGAAGGTACCACGTTCATCTGTACAAACAATAGTACGCAAGTATAAACACCATGGGACCACGCAGCCGTCATACCGCTCAGGAGGGAGACATGTTCTGTCTCCTAGAGATGAACGTACTTTGGTGCGAAAAGTGAAAATCAATCCCAGAACAACAGCAAAGGACCTTGTGAAGATGCTGGAGGAAATGGGTACAAAAGTATCTATATCCACAGTAAAACGAGTCCTATACTGACAACCTGAAAGGCTGTTCAGCAAGGAAGAAGCCACTGCTCCAAAACCGCCATAAAAAAGCCAGACTACGGTTTGCAACTGCACATGGGGACAAAGATCATACTTTTTGGAGAAATGTCCTCTGGTCTGATGAAACAAAAATAGAGCTGTTTGGCCATAATGACCATCGTTATGTTATGAGGAAAAAGAGGGAGGATTGCAAGCCGAAGTACACCATCCCAACCATGAAGCACGGGAATTGGCAGCATCACGTTGTGGGGGTGCTTTGCTGCAGGATGGACTGGTGCACTTCACAAAATAGATGGCTTCATGAAGAAGGAAAATTATGTGGATATATTGAAGCAGCATCTCAAAACATCAGTCAGGAAGTTAAAGCTTCGTCACAAATGGCTCTTCCAAATGGACAATGACCCCAAGCATACTTCCAAAATTGTGGCAAAATGGCTTAAGGACAACAATGTCAAGGTATTGGAGTGGCCATCACATAGCCCTGGACTCAATCCTATAGAACATTTGTGGGAAGAACTGAAAAAGCTTGTGCGAGCAAGGAGGTCTACAAACCTAACTCAGTTACACCAGCTCTGTCAAGAGGAATGGGCCAAAATTCACCCAACTTATTGTGGGAAGCTTGTGGAAGGCAGCTTGTGGAAGGCTACCCGAAACATTTGGCCCAAGTTAAACAATTTAAAGGCAATGCTACCAAATACTAATTGAGTGTATGTAAACTTCTGACCCACTGGGAATGTGATGAAAGAAATAAAAGCTGAAATAAATCTACTATTATTCTGACATTTCACATTCTTAAAATAAGTTTAAATGTATTTGGCTAAAGTGTACGTAAACTTCCGACTTCAACTGTATACAGTACTAATCAAAATTTGGACACACTCATTCAAGGGGTTTTTCATCATTTTTACCATTGTTCTACAATGTAGAATCACAATGAAGACATCAAAACTATGAAATAACACATATAGAGTCATGTAGTAACCCCCCCCCAAAAAAGTGTTAAACAAATCAAAATATATTTTATATTTAAGATTCTTCAAAGTAGCCACCATTTTCCTTGAGGAAAGCTTTGCACAATCTTGGCATTCTCTCAACCAGCTTCATAGTCATCTGGAATGCATTTTAATTAACAAGTGTGCCTTGTTCAAAGTTAATTTGTGTTATTTCTTTCCATCTTAATGCGTTTGAGCCTATCAGTTGTGTTGTGCCAAGGTAGGGGTGGTATACAGAAGCTAGCCCTATTTGGTAAAAGACCAAGTCCATATTATGGCAAGAACAGCTCAAATAAGTAAAGAGAAACGACAGTCCATCAGTACTTTAAGACATGAAGATCAGTCATTCAGGAACATTTCAAGCACTTTGAAAGTTTCTTCAAGTGCAGTCGCAAAAACCATCAAGCGCTATGATGAAACTGGCTCTCATGAGGACCGCCACAAGAAAGGGAGGACCACCACAGGAAAGGGAGGACCACCACAGGAAAGGGAGGCCCAGAGTTAACTCTGCTGCAGAGGATAAGTTCATTGGAGTTACCAGCCTTAGAAATTTCAGCCCAAATAAATGCTTCAGAGTTCAAGTAACAGACACATCTCAACATCAACTGTTCAGAGGAGACTGCGTGAAGCAGGCCTTCATGGTCAAATTGCTGCAAAGAAACCACTACTAAAGGGCACCAATAAGAAGACTTGCTTGGGCCAAGAAACACTAGCAATGGACATTAGACCGGTGGAAATCTGTCCTTTGGTCTGATGAGTCAAAATGTGACATGTTTGGTTCCAACCGCCATATCTTTGTGAGACGTAGAGTAGATGAACGGATGATCTCCGCATAGGTCGTTCCCACCGTGAAGCATGGAGGTGTTGTGATGGTGCTTTGCTGGTGACACTGTCAGTGATTTATTTAGAATTCAGGGCACACTTAACCAGCATGTCTACCACAGCATTCTGCAGCGATACACCATCCCATCTGTTGTGCGCTTAGTGGGACTATCATTTGTTTTTCAACAGGGACAATGACCCAACACACCTCCAGGCTGAGTAAGGGCTATTTGACCAAGAAGGAGAGTGATGGATGGAGCGCTGCATCACATGATGCAGCACTCCAGTGAAGGAAAAGCAGCCAACAAGTGCTCAGCACGTGGCTACTCCTTCAAGAATGTTGGGATAACATTCCATGTGAAGCTGGTTGAGAGAATGCCAAGAGTGTGCAAAGCTGTCATCAAGGCAAAGGGTGGCAACTTTGAATAATCTAAAATAACAAATATTTTGATTTGTTTAACACTTTTTTGGTTACTACATGATTCCATATGTGTTATTTCATAGTTTTGATGTCTTCACTATTATTCTACAATGTTGAAAATAGTAAAAATAAAATAAAAACCCTTGAATGAGTAGGTGTGTCCAAACTTTTGACTGGTACTGTACATTTGAAAATGTTTAAACATTTTAAGATATTATACCATACATACAAGTAACAAATAATCAAGTGCTGTAGTAGAAAACCTACATTGAATTTTTTTATCAGTCTTGTTTAGTGTTCTCTAAGCTCTTAACCACAGCAGGGAGAGTCCATGTTAGCCATAAATAAGACTTTACATACATACACTACTAGACCAAAAGTATGTGAACACCTACTTGTCAAACATCTCATTCCAAAATCATCAGCATTAAAATGGAGTTGGTCCCCCCTTTGCTGCTATAACAGCCTCCACTCTTCTGGGAAGGCTTTCCACTAGATGTTGGAACATTGCTGTAGAGATTTGCTTCCATTAAACTACAAGAGGATTAGTGAGGTCCGGCACTGATGTTTGGCGATTAGGCCTGGTTCGCAGACGGTGTTCCAATTCATCCCAGAGGTGTTCGATGGGGTTGAGGTCAGGGCTCTGTGCAAGCCATTCAAGTTCTTCCACACCGATCTCGACAAACCATTTCAAAGCGCAGAATCCTCTAGAATGTCATTGTATGCTGTAGCGTTAAGACTTCCCTTCACTGGAACTAAGGGGCCTAGCCCGAACCATGAAAAACAGCCCCAGACCATTATTCCGCTTCCACCAAACTTTACAGTTGGCACTATGCATTCTGGAAGGTAGCGCTCTCCTGGCATCCGCCAAACCCAGATTCACCCATCGGACTGCCAGATGGTGAAGCATGATTCATCACTCCAGAGAACACATTTCCACTGCTCCAGTGTCCAATGGAGGCGAGCTTTAGACCACTCCAGCCAATCGCTTGGCATCGCACATGGTGATCTTAGGCTTGTGTGCGGCTGCTCGGCCATGGAAACCCATTTCATGAAGCTCCCGACGAACAGTTATTGTGCTGACTTTGCTTCCAGAGGTAGTTTGGAACTCAGTTGCAACACTCACTACTGAGGACAGGCTATTTGGACCAACTCCATTTTAATGGCCATGATTTTGTAATGAGATGTTCAACGAGCAGGTGTGCACATACTTTTGGGCATTTAGTGTATTTTAGAACATGTATGTATATAGAACCTATGTACAAATTATGCACATGCTTTAAATTACTATTGCACATTACATAAAAGAGTTGACTGTTGCTGATATCTAGATTGAAGCAGAGCAGCTTCAAGGTACAACAGCAGTATTCTCAGCTAACTACTGGAGCTAAACAGGAGACCCTCACACTGCCACTGAGGTCCCTCTCCCTACCCCCTGGACCACTTACCACCCAGTGGGTGAACAACCCAAGTCTAAGCCTAGTTCCTCTGTCTGCTTTAGAGACCCATATTGTTCAACTGACAGAATGATCAAACATCAGGCTTCATGGTAAAAAATAAGGGTTTCTTTGTGAAATAAATACAATTTGTAGCATTGTTAAAAAGGTAAAGGAATAAGAATCAAATGAAATAAAAACGAGTGAGATTAAAACATCACCGTGGACATCCAGGACAAGCAGCTTGTAAAAATTCCCTCCAGTGGGTTACAAAAAATAATATTTTTGTGATTTTCTTCTTCTTTTTTTACTAAAATATAAGGATTTTTTTATTCTTTGCACCTGTTCATAAAAAAAATATATAGTGCCAACAAGGCCTCTTTTCAATATATCTACAGTACAATAGTCTTGCAAGTGAGTTCTTAAAAAAAAAAATCCTATAGTTTTAGCGTGTTAATTTACATAAAAATGCCTCTACAGTCATTGGCTTAAAAAATGTTAGAATAAATGATACAAAAGGAAATATAAATAAATGCTACTGAGAGTCTTGTAAATGTGTCTTTTCCTCTATGGCCTGTTTCACTATTTCAGCCAACTTCAAGCGATCCACTTTGTCAGAGAAGGCCCGTCCTACAATGGAGACCAAAGAAAGAAATGTTGACTAGAACCAGATTTTAGGGAAATTCCACTCTTTTTCAACATAATTTTCATCTCCAGCACCATCCAACGTCAACACATTTCAAAACGTTGATTACAAAACATAGATAAACAAAGAGATTGAAGATAAGTGTTTACCGATGACATCATCCGGAGACACTGATGCCATCATCTGCTGTGCATCATGTGATTTTAACCAAGAGCAGGTAAAGGTTACTAACTGAGGAATTAGAATTTTATGCTGAAAAAAGGTAGAACTTCCCTTTAATTATGGGATTTCCTCCACAGAAATTAGTGTTGATGTACAGTGCCTTCGGAAAGTATTCAGACCCCTAGACTTTTTCCACTATGTTACATTACAGCCCTATTCAAAAACGGATTACATTTTTTTTTTAAAGCAATCTACACACAAAAACCCATAATGACAAAGAGAAAAGTTTTTAAATGTTTGCCCAGAAATACTTTATTTACTTAAGTATCATACCCTTTACTACGAGACTTGAAATTGAGCTCAGGTACATCCTGTTTCCATTGCTCATCCTTGAGATGTTTCAACAACTTCATTGGAGTCCACCTGTGGTAAATTCAATCGATTGGACATGATTTGGAAAGGCACACACCGGTCTATATAAAGGTCCCACAGTTGACAGTCCGTAGCGCTCCGAGACAAGATTGTGTCGAGGCACAGATCTGGGGAAAGGTACCAAAAAATATCTGCACCATTGAAGGTCCCCAAGAAAACAGTGGCCTCCATCATTCTTAAAAATGGAAGAAGTTTGGAACCACCAAGACTCTTCCTAGAGCTGGCCGCCCGATCAAACTGAGCAATCGAGGGCGAAGGGCCTTGGTCAGGGAGATGATCAAGAACCCGATGGTCACTCTGATACAGCTCCAGAATTCCTCTGTGGAGATTGGAGAACCTTCCAGAAGGACAACCATCTCTGCAGCACTCCACCAATTAGGCCTTTATGGTAGAGCGGCCAGCGGAAGCTACTCCTCAGTATAAAGGCACATGAGAGCCTGCTTGTAGTTTTCCAAAAGGAACTGAAGACCCTCAGACCATGAGAAACAACGATTCTCTGATCTGATGAAACCAAGATTGAACTCTTTGGCATGAATGCCAAGCGTCATGTCTGGAAGAAACCTGGCTCCATCCCTATGGTGAAGCATGGTGGTGGCAGCATCATCCTGTGGGAATGTTTTTCAGCGGCAGTGACTGGGAGACTAGTTCGGATCGAGAGAAAGAAGACACGGAACAAAAGTACAGAGAGATCCTTGATGAAAACCTGCTACAGAGCGCACAGGACCTTGGACTGGGGCGAAGGTTCACCTTCCAACAGGACAACGACCCTAAGCACACAGCCAAGACAACTTAGGAGTGGCTTCGGGACAAGTTTCTGAATGTCCTTGAGCGGCCCAGCCAGAGCCCGGACTTGAACCCGATTGAACATCTCTGGAGAGACCTGAAAATAGCTGTTAAGCAACGCTCCCCATCCAACCTGACAGAGCTTGAGAGGATCGGCTGAGAAAAATGGGAGAAACTCCCCAAATACCGGTGCGCCAAGCTTGTAGCATCATACCCAAGAAGACTCAAGGCTGTAAACGCTGCCAAAGGTGCTTCAACAAAGTACTGAGTAAAGGGTCTGAATACTTAGGTAAATGTGATTTAAGTTTGTTTTATAAATTTGCAAACATGTAAAAAAAATAATAACAATAATTATACTTTTTTATGGTGTATTGTGTGTAGATTGATGAGGGGGGAAAAAAACAATTTAATCAATTTTAGAATAAGGCTGTAATATAAACTGTGGAAGGTCAAGGGGTCTGAATACTGTATACAGTTGGAAGTTTACATACACCTTAGCCAAATACATTAAACTCAGTTTTTCACAATTCCTTACATTTAATTCTAGTAAAAATTCCCTGTCTTGGGTCAATTAAGATCACCACTTTATTTTAAGAATGTGAAATGTCAGAATAATAGTAGAGAAAATTATTTAAAATCAGCTTTTATTTATTTCATCATATTCCCGGTGGGTCAGAAGTTTACATACCAAATACTAATTGAGTGTAGCATTGTCTTTAAATTGTTTAACTTGGGTCAAACATTTCAGGTAGCCTTTCACAAGCTTCCCACAATAAATTGGGTCAATTTTGGCCCATTCCTCCTGACAGAGCTGGTGTAACTGAGTTAGGTTTGTAGGCCTCCTTGCTCGCACACACTTTTTCAGTTCTGCCCACAAATGTTCTATAGGGTTGAGGTCAGGGCTTTGTGATGGCCACTCCAATACCTTGACATTGTTGTCCTTAAGCCGTTTTGCCACAACTTTGGAAGTATGCTTGGGGTCATTGTCCATTTGGAAGACCAATTTGTGACTAAGCTTTAACTTCCTGACTGATGTCTTGAGATGTTGCTTCAATATATCCACATACATTTCCTTCCTCATGATGCCATTTATTTTGTGAAGTGCACCAGTCCCTCCTGCAGCAAAGCACCCCCACAACATGATGCTGCCACCCCTGTGCTTCACGGTTGGGTTGGTGTTCTTCGGCTTGCAAGCCTCCTTTTTTTCTCCTCCAAACATAATGATGGTCATTATGGCCAAACAGCTCTATTTTTGTTTCATCAGACCCGTGGACATTCATCCAAAAAGTGTGATCTTTGTCCCCATGTGCAGTTGCAAACTGTAATATGGCTTTTTTATGGCGGTTTTGGAGCAGTGGCTTCTTCCTTGCTGAGCGGCCTTTCAGGTTATGTCGATATGACTCGTTTTACTGAGGATATAGATACTTTTGTACCTGTTTCCTCCAGCATCTTCACAAGGTCTTTTGCTGTTGTTCTGGGATTGATTTGCACTTTTCGCACCAAAGTACATTAATCTCTAGGAGACAGAATGCGTCTCCTTCCTGAGCGGGATGGTCTCATGGTGTTTATACTTGCGTACTATTGTTTGTACAGATGAACGTGGTACCTTCAGGCATTTGGAAATTGCCCCCAAGGATGAACCAGACTTCTGGAGGTCTACATTTTTTTTTTTTCCTGAGGTCTTGCTTGATTTATTTTGATTTTGCGAAGAGGCACTGAGTTTGAAGGTAGGCCTTGAAATACATCCACAGGTACACCTCCAATTGACTCAAATAATGTAAATTAGCCTATCAGAAGCTTCTGAAGCCATGACATAATTTTCTGGAATTTTTCAAGCTGTTTAAGGCACAGTCAACTTAGTGTATGTAAACTTCTGACCCACTTCTGACCAGTGAAATAATATGCCTGTAAACAAATGTTTGAAAAATGCCTTGTGTCATGCACAAAGTAGATGTCCTAACCGACTTGCCGAAACTATAGTTTGTTAACAAGAAATTTGTGGAGTGGTTGAAAAAGGAGTTAATGACTCCAACCTAAGTGTATGTAAACTTCCGACTTCAACTGTATAAGCTGACATTGCACACTGTATGCCGTATATAGTGCAGTGTTGTGCCTACCATCCCAGCTGAGGCCCTGCAGCCCGTCTCGCAGTAGTTTGCAGTCTCGGTTGAAACGCCACGCATCATGCATCACCTCATTCAGTTTCTCGTCCTCATTCTCCCCTGCCACAAACACACAGTTAAGTGTCAAGTGTCTGTGCTGTATACCAAGTAAATGCGTAAGTGCATACATGTCTTTTTGTCTGTGCTTGTCAATAGGAGATGTATACCTGTATTGGTTGACGTGAAGTGTGTGGTGCGTGTGTGTGTGTGCGCGAGACTGACCAGCCTGTGGGAGGATACACTGAGCGATGACGTCTCTGAGTTTCTCCAGGGCCACATTGGCGTCCTCGCCGCCGTTCTCTGGATCGTGGATGAAGAAGCCATCCCTCTGCTTGCTGCTGTACCACAAAAGACACACAGTTAGGATATACATATACCAGACACCAACCGCACACACACATATTTGGTTTAGCAGTGCTGTTGAAAGTCACTCCTCACTATGGGCTCTACAGTCAGACAATGTGAAGCAGATCCTAACCAACTACAAAAGAGGCAGAGAGGCATGTAACAAGTCAGATAGGCAGAGAGACCAACGGACCCTAGGAGTTTCCTCTTCCTCAGGATGGGGTTATTGACTGAGTTGAGTGGCTTGAGGCTGATGTTGAGGTCCTGTATTCTCATGTTAGCCAGCTGTTCAGCATGGGCCTGCTGAATCCCTGCTACCATTACCTGGCAGAGGGAGAGAGAGTTGGCGGGAGACAGGAAGGGTCACAAGGCAAAGTGTTACACCATGAACATTGAAGTTTTTAAGGCAGGCAGCAAAAGTTTGGTCCCCGGAGTCTCACAGCCCTGTATTAAGTATGACTGGGTCTATGTAATGCTTTGAGACAGAGAGCTATATAAATGCTCTCCATCTCTGTCCATCCATCCAGGCCCACCTTGTCCATCATCATCTGTGCGGAGGGCAGCACGTTGTCCAGGGCCTCTGTGCAGTTGAGCCAGGGGTGTTCCAGTACACCCTCAATGGTCAGCCTCTCCTCAGGCTTCACCTTCAGCAGCCTACAGAGGGAGAGTAATATTAGTGAACTAGATTCTTCCTACTCAATCCAAACAATACAGCACTAAAGCACTGTTTGCGGTCCAAATTGGTTTTGCCTAAAACAGCACTCATGAACCATACCATCTGTTTAAAATGTGGAGACACCCACAATCCATGTTGGGGAGGTATTTGAGGAAAATATCCTTGGCGCGCGCACACACACACACACACACACACACACACACACACACACAGTAAGACCTGCTGTAGGGACGTACTTGCGGACAATGTCCTTGGCCATTTCAGAGATCTGGCTCCACTCGTCCTCGGGGAAGTCAAAGCTGGCCGTCATGATCTTTTTGCGCATATCCTTGGGGATGGTGCGGCTGTGGTGCTTGGAGTAGAAGGGAGGGTAGCCACACAGCATCACGTAGATGATCACCCCAATGGACCACAGGTCACAGCTCTGTATGCACAGCAAGGGAACGTGAATGAGCCAGGCCATATGTATAGAGAGAGAAAGAGAGGGAGGGAGAGAGAATGGAGAAGAGTAGCTCGACACAACCCTGCAAACACTGATGTCATTTAGTGGAAATATGTTGCAGCATGTGAAGATGCTTGTGAGATGTTTTTGTAAATCCTTAAAAAAAAAACTGAGATGTTGCCATTTGTGGGATAATGGTTTGTCGTGGCTGAGGTAGGGTAGTTGCTCACCTTGTTATAGGTGTAAGGGGTGGGTGAGGTAGGTATTATTCCAGACTTTTCCTTCTGGTGTCGCCTTTGAGCCTCAAGTACCTAGGGTGAGAGGAGAAGACGACACTCATTGAAGCAGGATTTTTTTTTTTTTTAAATGGTCCCCAACCTGGTGTCAGATCTGAGAAGAGCACCCATCTTTACCTGAGGTGCAACGTAGTAAGGAGTGAACTGTGGGGTCATCAAGTCACCCTGGTCAATCTTTGCAAATCCAAAATCGCACAACTTCACCGGTGCATCCTTGAACATGAAAGGGAGAATGTCAGAACATATTTCCTAAAAAGGTGAAAGGACTCTTGCAACGTGCTTGTTGTAGCCTATTACAACAACATGTTTGTTGTAGCCTATTACTAGACAGCTGTAGTAAGAGCTGTGTGTGTGCGCGTGCACGTTTCCCCGTAAGCCCATCTATCCCCTCACCAGGGAGTTATCCTTGAAGAGCAGGTTCTCTGGTTTCAGGTCTCGATGTGCAATATTCAGTGAGTGACAGTGTTCCAGGGCCTGGCCGATCTGATGGGGGACAGAGTAAACTCAGACATAGGCTCAACTACACAACGTTCACAGGAAGTTATGTTATTAATGCACGAGTGCATTAGAAGTCTGAGAGGAGGAATTTGTCACGTTTGAATGTGCATAAATCTAATACACGACATTTAGCAGACACTTTTATCCAAAGTGACTTACAGTCATGCATGCATACATTTTCCATATGGGTGGCCCCAATAGGAATCAACCCTTGGTGTTGCAAGCACTTTGGTCTACCAACTGAGCCACAGAGGAATTTTAGGGTTACCTGTTTGGTGACCTGGCTAGCCATCTTCTCTGTAAAGTGTCTGTGCTGACTGATCCTGTGGAACAGCTCGCCTCCCTCCATCATCTCCATGACGATCAGTAACCTCGCTCTGCAGCCACATAGAAGTGGAAAATTAAGGCAATCAAGGCATTTCCCTCTACTCAAATCTGGGAAAAAGTTTTTGTTTCGTTGTTACATCTGTAAATGTCATGGTTACCTATTGTTACATTTAAACAGATACACGAACACTTGGTGCAGGAGCATAACACGTGTAAATACACTATGTAGCAATTCGTTAATAACATTCACGTGTTTCAAATGAGCCCGTCAATAACATGTTGTATGTGCTGGTACATTGGACTCGCTCTTCCTCACCTTGGACTGGATTCGTGAGGAAACTGCACACTGTTGGCGTACACCTCCATAATATGCACGATGTTGGGGTGTGTAGCACACATCATGTGGAGCCGCACCTGAATCATGGACAGAACAGGGAGTTAAAGGTAGACTCAGTAAGATGCCTGACGGACAAAGTAAACAGTAGTAGTGGGTCAATTTGGGAGGGGGGCGGCATGTGACTGCATTGCTCGTTTCGACTTCACCTCACACAGCTGATCAACTGCAGTTATTGGAGGTGCTTTATCAGGGAAGTAAGTCGTGGGCTGGTGATGACATTGAGTGGGTGAGTGACAGACACAGCCACCCTGAGTATTAGTTGAAGAGTGGAGATAAGACAAGAAGACACACAATGACAAAACACGAGACAAAGTGCATGCTCCTGAATGGAACACTATTCCCTATATAGTGCACTATTTTTACCCCTAGAGCCCTGGTTAAAAGTAATGCACTACATAGGGAATAGGATGTCCTTTGGAACGTAGACAAAGTCAACACAGGAGACTCAACGCTGACCAAACAGACACCTACAGCGCAGACGACAAACACACAAGGACGTACAAAAGACAATCAGAAAAGCAAAACAATGGTTCAAACCTCATTTCGAGCCTTGGGACGATCAATTAGGATTTTCAGGGCCAATCGTTCCTGAGTTGACTTCTTCACACAAACTCTTTGGAGGGGAAAATAAACATTTAAAGGAAAACATTTGACAATATTAAAATACTTAGGCAGTTTTTCATGGTGCACGGTAGTCCACTCTATTATTAAGTTAAATGTGCAATATGCAGAAATCGCTCCGCCATTTCCTGGTTGGTAAAATTGGAATAGTTGCCTACTTTCAGTTTGTGACAAAACAATCAGTCATTGTGTAGAGAATCATTTTACCATCTAAACTGCAGTAAGATATATTTTTCATAATAAAAAATATTGTATTTTCAGCTGGTGTACACAACTGAAAGTAAAAGACGCAAAAACTTAACGGAAAGCATAGATATGGCGCACACTGAACAGATCTACTGCTTCTTAGACTTGCTTTCAATGAGAATTACAGATCTATAACTCACATTTGGTCGGGTAACCCAAAAAGTAACATTTTGCAGATTTAAATAAAAAAGTAGGCCAAATACCAGTACTAGGCTACAATTTGTTCCTAGAAACAAATAACGACAGTCCCCAACGAGGACCAAAACATTCAATCAAAACCTCTGCTCCTAAACTCAGATTACACTACGAATAAAGCCTAGCCTATCCTGGAGGTACATTTTGCATCAACCAATGATCAGTAGGAGTGAAATACCAGAGACAGACAGATGTTACAGGGAGTAGTCCACTTGTTAGAGGGACTAGGTCCCCACCTATTGGCCTTCAGGTGTACTGCACCTTATGTATTATGGTTGCATTCTGGCCCGTCCCAGCATTCCATGGTTTCCATGTTAACATGACTGAAGTATTCTCAAATCTCTGAGTCCGAGCCATTATTATCACACAAACATGGTGTCAGAAGTAACTGAACCCAAAATAAGTGTACATCACGTTGCTGGAGTCTGTAGTGCACTGCTGCTGTAAGGACTTTAGGATATCAAGGTTTTGGCATCAGCATTAGCAGCAAGCTAGTTAACTAGCAATTTGTTCCTCATTAACTAGATTGCATACAGTGTCAGCATGGCTACCAACATCCCGCCGCCAGATGAAATGACTGCCGATTTAGGCAATAACCGGGTTAATTTTAAGGCTGAGTTTGAAGGCGATCTGCTAGCCTCTGGATTATACGAAAAAATCAGCTGAAGTGCAGGCAGCAACACTGAGAAGAGTGATGGGCAGTGAGTGTCATCCCATCTACAAACACAACTTGTATATAACAGCAGATCAAGAAAAGGACATTGTAGCTATTCTAATTGCCCTCGAGAGATACTTTAAACTGTATATTTTATTTATCTTTGAACGCTTCATTTTCAGCACCTGCAGACAAGAGGGTGAGTCAATTGATGCTTTTGTGACCCAATTAAGAGAAAGCAGCCTCTTGTGACTATGAACAATTAAAAAATGAGCTGATAAGGGACAGAGTGGTGTTTGGGATTGCTGATGAGGCTGTACGTCGTCGTCGCTGCCGCCTCCTCTGAGAACGTGATCTCACTCCAGCCTCTGCCATTGAGATCTGCCGGGCTGCAGTGTTGACAGATAGGAGAATGAGAGCAATGACGCAGGACAGATCAGGGGACAACAGCATCAACGGATGGCGACCCCGACGGCAGTCTACACTTAAGCAAGAAAAAACCCAACATCAATTGAGTGCAGCAGGGGAAAGCCCTGGGACATGCAGATACTGCGGCAACAATCACAGACGAGAACGGGAGCTATGCCCAGCCTATGGTAAGGCTTGACATCTGTGTGAAATTGTAAATCAATTTGCTAAAATGTGCATGAAGAAACAAGCCTCGTGCCAACTAAACACAGTGGATACCCCAGCCCTGGAAGAGGAACTGGAGAATGGACATATCTATTCAACCAGGAGCAATGCATGCACAGGGGGAAAAAAATGTATTGTCAACCTACAACTGCACAATGGAGGAAAGCAGTGTCAATTAGACTCAGGAGCAACCTGTGACATGATGAGCATAAAGGACAAGATTAACCTTATCTCCAGCAAAACCAAACTGAAGCTATATTCAGGTGAGACAATGAACTAAGTATGACTGTGGAGAACAGAGTGTGTGGTCAGGGGAGCACACATAGAATTGACTGAGATTGTAGAGGCCAATCAGAAAGGCTCAACATGCAAGAAAATTGGGTTTATGCACTTCACTATCCCTGCAGAGCTGCACAAGGTATAACAGGGAGGTTAAGGGACATTAACTAAGCAGCACCTTGTTACTACATACCAGGATGTTTTCGACTCACTACCGGGTGACATTTTCAATAGAGTCACCACAAGGTGACATCCACTATCGTGCTCGACAACAGCATCACACTGGTGCAGTGTGCCCCAAGAAATGACCCCGTGGCCCTGAAGGCAGCGGACAAACATGAGAGGGATGGCCACCTAGCCACTGTCACAGAGCCCACCAACTGGATTAGCAACATGGTGATTGTCAAAAAGCCAGACAATCTAAAATGGATGACATTTTTTTAAAGCCTTAATCTACACAAAATACCCCATAATGACAAAGCAAAAACAGGTTTTTAGACTTTTTTTTTTTTTTTTTTTTTACAAATGTTTTACAAATAACAACAGAAATACCTTATTTACATAGGTAGTCAGACCCTTTGCTATGAGACTCGAAATTGAGCTCAGGTACATCCTGTTTCCATTGATCATTCTTGATATGTTTATACAAATTGATTGGAGTCCACCTGTGGTAAATTCAATTGATTGGACATGATTTGGAAAGGCACACACATGTCTATATAAAATGGTCCCACAGTTGACAGTGCATGTCAGAACAAAAACCAAGCTATGAGGAATGTCCGTAGAGCTCCGAGACAGGATTGTGTCGAGGCACAGATCTGGGGAAGGGTACCAAAAAATGTATACATCATTGAAGGTCGCCAAAAGAACTGTGGCCTCCATCATTCTTAAATGGAAAAAGTTTGGAACCACCAAGACTCTTCCTAGAGCTGGCCGCCCAGTTCCTCTGTAGAGGGGAGAACCTTCCAGATGGACAACCATCTCTGCAGCACTCCACCAATCAGGCCTTTATGGTACACTCCTCTGTTCATCTTTCCCTCGATCCTGACTAGTCTACCAGTCCCTGCCACTGGAAAAACATCCCCACAGTTGCCACCACGCTTCACCGTAGGGATGTTGTCAGGTTTCCTTGGGTCCTAGGACTCTCACACCATGAGAAACAATACTCTGGTCTGATGAACCCAAGATTGAACTCCTTGGCCTGAATGCTAAGCATCACGTCTGAAGGAAAGATGGTGGCAGCATCATGCTGTAGGGATGTTTTTCAGCGGCAGGGACTGGGCGACTAGTCAGGATCGAGGGAAAGATGAACGGAGCAAAGTACAGAGAGCTCCTTAATGAAAACCTGCTACAGAACGCTCAGGATTTCAGACTTGGGCGAAGGTTCACCTTCCAACAAAACAACGACCCTAAGCATAAAGCCAAGACAAAGCAGGAGTGGCTTCGGGACAAGTCTCTGAATGGCCTTGAGTGGCCCAGCCAGAGCCCGGACTTGAAACCGATTGAACATCTCTGGAAAGACCTGAAAATAGCTGTGCAGCGACGCTCCCCATCCAACCTGACAGAGCTTGAGAGGATCTGCAGAGAAGAATGGGAGAAACTCCCCAAATACAGATGTGCCAAGCTTGTAGCATCATACCAAAGAAGACTCAAGGCCGTAATCGCTGCCAAGGTGCTTCCGCAAAGTACAGAGGAAAGAGTCAAAATACTTATGTAAATGTCATAGTTGATTTATTTTTTTATACATTTGCAAAAATGTCTAAAAACCAGTTTTTGCTTTGTCATTATGTGGTATTTGTATGTAGATTGATGAGGGGGAAAAAACTATTTAATCAATTTTAGAATAAGGCTGTAAAGTAACAAAATGTAGAGAAAGTCAAGAGGAAAGAATACTTTCCGAATGCACTGTACATAATGCCGACCTTTGATGATGTACTGTACAAGCTGCCAAAAGCACGCAAAAGCAGGTGTACCAGCTGAAAAAGAAAACTCCTGCTTGACCATCAGCCTATTGCGGATGACATACTTGTCGTCGGCTGTGGAGAAACAGATGAGGCAATCCGAAACCATGATGCTAAAGTGATAGCTTTGCTGGACTGAGGCTGAGCTTGAGAAAGCTCCAGTTCAAAGTCAAAGAGGTCCGCTTCCATTGCCACATCCTGTCTGCAGAGGGCCTCAGACCGGACCCAGAGAAAATCAGGGCAATCCAGGACATGCCCCACCACAAAGACACCAAGGCAGTGCAGAGGTTCATAGGTGTTGTGAACTACCTCTCCAAGTTCATGTCGCGCCTCTCTGAAGTGTGTGAGCCACTGCGGAGACTTCTGAATAAGGAGGTGATGTGGCACTAGCTACCCAAGCATGATGCAGCTGTCGAAGAGATCAAGTTTCTTGGCAATTTCCCGCATGGAGTAGCCTTCATTTCTCATAACAAGAATAGACTGACAAGTTTCAGAAGAAAGTTCTTTGTTTCTGGCCATTTTGAGCCTGTAATCAAACCCACAAATGCTGATGCTCCAGATACTCAACTAGTCTAAAGAAGGCCAGTTTAATTGCTTCTTTAAATCAGCACAACAGTTTTCATCTGTGCCAACATAATTGCAAAAGGGTTTTCTAATGATTAATTAGCCTTTTAAAATGATAAACTTGGATTAGCTAACACAACGTGCCATTGGAACACAGGAGTGATGGTTGTTGATAATGGGTCTCTAGATATTTCATAAAAATAAAAGAAATGTAAAAAAAAAAGAATCAGCCGTTTCCAGCTACAATAGTAATTTACAACATTAACAATGTCTACACTGTATTTCTGATAAATTTGATGTTATTTTAATCAGCTTTTCTTCAAAAAACAAGGACATTTCTAAGTGACCCCAAACTTCACACACACTTATTTCAGCTCATGAAACATGGGACCAACCCTTAAACTGTTGCATTTATAATTTTGTTCATTATACATATAAAGTGGATAAAACCATATGTAAACATTGTAAAAATGACCAGTGTTCAATGTCTCTTCATACATGGGCCAGCAGTCTAAGTTGCCAGGCACAGTACCCAAGCGGTGGCTGGCTAGTAATGGCTGTTCAACAGTCTGATGGCCTGGAGATCAAAGCTGTTTTCTAGTTTCTCGGTCCCGGCGTTGATACACCTGTACTGTCTCTGTCTGCTAAATGGTAGCATGGTGAACAGGCCGTGGCTCAGGTCATTGATGATCTTCTTGGCCTTCCTATGACACCAGGTGCTGTAGATGTCCTGGAGGGCAGGCAGTTTACCCCCGGTGATCCGTTGGGCAGACCGGAACACCCTATGTAGAGTCATGTGGTTGTGGGCGGTGTAGTTTGCGTACCAGGCGGCAATGCAGCCCTACAGAATGCTTTTGATGGTGCATCTGTAGAAGTTTGCAGTATCGAATCGGAGTATATAGAATCGTGAGAATCACAATACATATCGTATTGGCACAATATTGTATCGTGAGGTCCCTGGCAATTCCCAGCCCTGGCACTATAAACACACAGTGACACGACCTTTAACACTAGTCCCCATCCAGTCTAAGAGCACTGGACTCCTCTGGAGGACCACTCTTCAACCTCATCTGCATTTAGTCCTAATATGCAATAATTTATGCATCTCCTACATTGCACAAATTAGTTAGTATCCCTGGGCAAATTAGGAAAAGTAGGGGAAACTCTGATAGAACAATGCTCACCTAACAGGTCCACTGATCCCTGCCCCGAGCTTCTGTGTCCAGTTAATGTTGTACTCTTCCAAGATGGAGGTCTCCTAAGAGAGGGAGAGGAGGACAAACACAAGAGATAGATATTGGAAAATGTCACACACGAAACAAGTGTAGGCAGCAGCATCCCTGTTCACAGTTAATATTGGCTAATCCCTCTTTTGCTAGGTCAAGCTCCTATTGTGTTGACACTTGAGTAATTGTTATGCGTTACAATTCCGTCCAAGGCTTTTCTTGGACCAGAGATGACCTATCCCTTACCTCTGGGCTCTGCTTCCACCATTTCTATCCTATGGCTAGCTAGGGCATATTTGACAAACAGCAAGGGAAGAGTTGTTTTTAAAAGCCTAAATTGTCACTTGAAGCATTTCCTTTTCAGTCTAGTGGACCGTTCTGGCCCTTGAAGCTTTTGGTGTGCAGTCACGCTCAAGCTGTGTTCCAATTCTCAGTGCTAGGCTATTCCAAAAACCCACCCTCTCTCCCATCCTTAGCACATTCTAACCCAGCTGTGTGAGCAGGGGCCACTTGGATCAGATATTATGGCTGATATGGATGCCCAATGACACACTAAGAGTAGTGGAGAAGAGCAGGGGAGACTAAGCCAGGCAGCTGAGGGGTTGTCTGGGGATTATTAGAGGTCCACACTGAGAGGCTGGCTGGGTAACATTTAAGACAGACCTGGAGAGAGGAAAGGGGGTTCACACTTCACAGGGCGGTACATAGCCTTAATACATTAAAGTGTTTCCAGCTAAAAGCATCTGATAGGCTAATTAGTCTATAATACCCTAGCCCAAATTTAGGAACCTTTTTTTAATTATTTCGAAAATGGATTCCAAGTAGAGGAAACATGTTCGCGCAAAGCCAGACCAAAACATTGCATCTAAAAACTGGATTTCATATTTTCTTGTTCACTGCTCGGCAATGCAAACGGCACCTCTCCAATCAGAACCTTCTACCAATTATGGATATAGTTTTGGACATTGTACCCGCTAGCAGCATGTCCCGTCATTGGACCATGACTTATCTCACAAGCTGTCGCAATGGAGTGCCCTTAGAATAAATTAAATAATTCATAAAGCCGTCTAGATTTGGGCTAACAATACCCGTACTGCCTTGAGCTTGAGGGTGCTTGATACAGTAGTTAGCTACTCCTTATTCTGACCATGACATCACATTCCAGAGGTTTAAAGTCACACTTAAATGTAATCTATTCCAGAAAAAGGACTGTAGTGTAAAAAGCACAAAAAACATTGTCCGGATATGTAGCAAATGAAAAACTGAACTAAACACATTGATAGGTCATGGGTTGGGTAGGGCTCGACGATATGCTGTATTTTACTATATACACCGGTATTGATGCACATACTGGTCTGGGTTTTTACTTTACCTTCTATAACGGTATTTCAATGTTTGGTTTGTTAAATGTGATACGCAAAGTCCGTTGTTGTAGTTTACTCCATTTGCTTCTTCAGTCATCGCTCTCCCTCTCCTGCATACCACTAACCACACCAAACTATGTTTTTTTATTTAACTAGGCAAGTCAATTAAGAACTAATTCTTATTTACAATGACGGCCTACCGGGGAACAGTGGGTTAACTGCCTTGTTCAGGGGCAGAACGACAGATTTTTACCTTGCCAGCTCGGGGATTCGATCCAGCAACTTTTCGGTTACTGGCCCAACGCTCTAAACACTAGGCTACCTGCCATCCCGAGCTACACCAAACCCTGCCCCCAACTACACCAAACCCTGCCCCCAACACTCAAGGAGAGAGCAGTTGCTCGACCACTCTGTATGGTCAGATGGATGCATAATTGTTGGTGACATGCTGCTTTCCACAAGCATTCTATAATTACACTATTTGTTTGTGTATCTTACTGTCTGCAAACTACTTTTTGCTAGTTTGTCTTAGCAAGGTGTTGCTAAAATAACTTGTGTTAGCTGCTAATGCTAATCGCTAGTTAGCTATCTTGCTAAATGTACTAAGAGTCAGAGCAAACGTAGTTAGTTATCTAATACCGCCTGGTACCAGCGCTGACGTAGGCCTAGATAAGCATGTTTGTGCCACAGTATCTAATCAGATAGGAATAAGGATGAATATGTTGGCTAGCTAGCTACATGAAGTATGCAAACATGTAACGTAACACCTAATTAGGGTCACCTGGAAACACTGACGAAAACTTTGGTTCCTATTTTGTCATTATCATCCAAGATGGCGTAGCAGTCAGACATCTTTGTCCTCGTCTTGGCCCGTGTATATATCTTTTTTCTTCGCATATTTAAAAAAAATATGTTTCTTAACCTCAACATGCAACCCGCCTCACCCAATGTGGTATGGATCTGCTATTTTCTTTACTTTTGAACCGGAACTCCCAACAGAAGCTAGCCAGCTAACTAGCTACTAGCTAGTAGTCAGCTAGCCACTGCTAGCGGTCATCAGCTAACCTTTAGCCCGGACAACTCTTGCCAGTCTGCACAGCGCAACTCAAACCAGAGCAAATCGGACTTGTTTTTCTCCATATCTCCGGATTCCTACCGCAAGCTCTGAACCTTTTCACCTGGATCATCGCAGCTAGCTAGATGCTATCCGAGTGGCCACTCCTGGCTAACGTCTCTGTCCCGAAGCAAGAACCAATTAGCCTGGAGCTAGCTATTGCTAGACCCATCTCCCGGCTAGCCGAAGAGGTCCATCAGTCACTCCTTGGGCTACAATACCTATTTTGCCAATTGGCCTGGACCCCTTTCACTGCCAACACGGAGCCCCGCCGATGCATCACGTCTGGACTACCGACGTAATCTGCCCAAGGGGGTTTTTCAACTGGCTCCTCCGTTGCAATGTCCCCTGAATACCCATCTGCTAGCCTGTTAGCCGCGGCCCGCTAGCTGTCTAGAGCATATCGGACTGTTAGCTGAAGAGGCCCATCGGACAAATTCTTTGGCCACTATACCTATTTTGCCAATTAGCCTGGACCCTTTCACCACACGGAGCCCTGCTGACCCCCCACGACTACTCTGCCGCCGTAACAGCACGAGGGGGCTACAACAGACTTCTTCTGTCACGACGTCCCTCTAAGGCCCTTCTGCTAGCTTGCTAGCCCCGGGCCACTAGCTGTCTGAATCGCCGTGTCTCCAGCCCGCCGAGCTACTCACTGGAACCCTATGATCACTCGGCTACGCATGCCTCTCCCTAATGTCAATATGCCTTGACCATTACTGTTTTGGTTAGTGATTATTGCCTTATTTCACTGTAGAGCCTCTAGCCCTGCTCAATACGCCTTAGCTAACCCTTTAGTTCCACACATGCGGTGACCTCACCTGGTTTAAATGATGTTTCTAAATGATGTTTCTCTCTCTCTCTCATCGTCACTCAATGCATAGGTTTACCTCCACTGTATTCACCTCCTACCATACCTTTGTCTGTACATTATGCCTTGAATCTAATCTACCATGCCCAGAAACCAGCTCCGTTTACTCTCTGTTCCGAATGTACTAGACGACCAGTTCTTATAGCCTTTAGCCGTACCCTTATCCTACTCCTCCTCTGTTCCTCTGGTGATGTGGAGGTTAATCCAGGCCCTGCAGTGCCTAGCTCCACTCCCATTCCCCAGGTGCTCTCATTTGTTGACTTTTAACTGTGAAAGCCTTGGTTTCATGCATGTTAACATTAGAATCCTCCTCCCTAAGTTTGTTTTATTCACTGCTTTAGCACACTCTGCCAACCCGGATGTCCTAGCCATGTCTGAATCCTGGCTTAGGAAGACCACCAAAAACCCTGAAATTTCCATTCCTAACTATAACATTTTCCGACAAGATAGAATTGCCAAAGGGGGCGGAGTTGCAATCTACTGCAGAGAAAACCTGCAGAGTTCTGTCTTACTATCCAGGTCTGTGCCCAAACAATTTGAGCTTCTTCTTTTAAAAAAATCCACCTTTCCAGAAACAAGTCTCTCACCGTTGCCGCTTGCTATAGACCACCTTCTGCCCCCAGCTGTGCCCTGGACACCAAGTGAATTGATTGCCCCCCCATCTACCTTCAGAGCTCGTGCTGTTATGTGATCTAAACTGGGATATGCTTAACACCCCGGCCATCCTACAATCTAAGCTTGATGCCCTCAATCTCACAGAAATGATCAATGAACCTACCAGGTACAACCCCAAATCCATAAACACGGGCACCCTCATTAGATATCATCCTAACCAACCTGCCCTCTAAATACACCTCTGCTGTCTTCAACCAGGATCTCAGCTATCACTGCCTCATTGCCTGCGTCCGTAATGGGTCTGCGGTCAAACGACCACCCCTCATCACTGTCAAGCGCTCCCTAAAACATTTCAGCGAGCAGGCCTTTCTAATCGACCTGGCCCGGGTATCCTGGAAGGATATTGACCTCATTCCGTCAGTAGAGGATGCCTGGTAATTCTTTAACCTCTTGGCGTTCCCCTAGGATAGGGGGCGCTACAGCGATTTTTGAAAATAATTTGTGCCCATTTTAAACGGCCTCCTACTCAAACTCAGAAGCTAGGATATGCATATAATTAATACTTGTGGATAGAAAACACCCTAAAGTTTCTAAAACTGTTTGAATGGTGTCTGTGAGTATAACAGAACTCATATGGCAGTCAAAACCCCGAGACAGATCGAAACAGGAAGTGGAATTCTGAATTGCGAACTCAACTTCATCACATTGCCTATTAATCACACCGTGAGCTATGGTTCATTGAGCACTTCCTATTGCTTCCACTAGATGTCCCCAGTCTTTACAAAGTGATTTGAGTCTCCTACTGTGAAAACTGACAGAATGATACGCTGTGGAACGTGGTCACACAGAGAGGGCCATCACCATTATGACGCCGGCGCCCCTGGTTACCCTCCCCTTTCGAAACGTTTTGAAACACAATGCAATCGTCCCCCTCGAATCTTATTGGAGCTCTCGTTGAAAAAGGCCCTACAGATTTATGTTATACAACGTTTGACATGTTTGAATGAACCTAAATAAGAAAAATATGCATTTTGTTGAAAGAGTAGCCCCGCGCACGTCGGAACTTTTGGTTCAGCCTTCAGAACGCGCTAACAACAACAAGCTAATGGAACATAAAGGATTAAGTTTTTCGAACGAAAATACATTTGTTGTGGACCTGGGATTCCTGGAAGTGCCTAAGGATGAAGATAATCAAAGGTAAGGGATTATTGACAATAGTATACAAGACTAGATTTGATATGCGATTGTTCCAAGATGGCTAGCCTATTGCTATTGCTAGCCTATTGTTCTGAGTATCGCATCGCCTTTTATCGCAAAGTGTGATTACCCAGTAAAGTTATTTTTAAATCTGGCATTACAGGTGCTTTCAAGAGATATTCATCTATAAATCTTAGAATGACAATATTACATTTTAAAAATGTTTTCGAATAGTAATTTAGTAAATTGTAGCGCTGTTTCATCGGATGCATTTGAGGGAAAATAGTTAGTCAACGTTGCGCACCGATGTAAAATGCTGTTTTTATATATAAATATGAACTTTATCGAACAAAAGAATGCATGTATTGTGTAACATGATGTCCTAGGTGTGTCATCTGATGAAGATTGTCAAAGGTTAGTGCTGCATTTAGCTGTTTTTTGGTTATTTGTGATGCATGTGGTTGGTCGGAAAATGGCTATGTGGCTACTTTTACGATATACTCCTCTAACATAATCTAATGTTTTGCTTTTGCTGTAAAGCCATTTTGAAATCGGACAACGTGGTTCGATTCAGGAGAGGTGTATCTATAAAACGATATAATTTGAAAAAAAAATTGAATTTTTTTTATTTAATTTTGTTATGCTAATAGCGATATGATTTTTTGCTGGATGCGAGGCCGCACAGGGGTTAAAAGTGCTTTCCTCACCATCTTAAATAAGCATGCCCCATTCCAAAAATGTAGAACCAGGAACACATATAGCCCTTGGTTCCCTCCAGACCTGACTGCCCTTGGCCAGCACAAAAACATCCTGTGGCGTACCGCATTAGCATCGAATAGCCCCCGCGATATGCAACTTTTCAGGGAAGTTAGGAACCAATATACACAGGCAGTTAGGAAAGCAAAGGCTAGCTTTTTCAAACAGAAATTTGCATCCTGTAGCACAAACTCCAAAAAGTTCTAGGACACTGTAAAGTCCATGGAGAACGAGAGCACCTCCTCCCAGCTGGCCACTGCACTGAGGCTAGGAAACACTGTCACCACCGATAAATCCATGGTAATTGAGAATTTCAATAAGCATTTTTCTACGGCTGGCCATGCTTTCCACCTGGCTACCCTACCCCGGTCAACAGCTCTGCACCCCCCACAGAAACTTGCCCAAGCCTCCCCCATTTCTCCTTCACCCAAATACAGATAGCTGAAGGTCTGAAAGAGCTGCAAAATCTGGACCCCTACAAATCAGCCGGGCTAAACAATTTGGACCCTCTCTAAAATTATCTGCCGAAATTGTTGCAACCCCTATTACTAGCCTGTTCAACCCCTCTTTCGTATCGTCTGAGATCCCCAAAGATTGGAAAGCTGCCGCGGTCATCCCTGTCTTCAAAGGAGGAGACACTCTAAACCCAAACTGCTACAGACCTATCTATCCTACCCTGCCGTTCTAAGGTCTTCGAAAGCCAAGTTAACAAACAGATCACCGACCATCTTGAATCCCACCGTACCTTCTCCGCTATGCAATCTGGTTTCTGAGCTGGTCATGGGTGCACCTCAGCCACACTCAAGGTCCTAAACGATATCAGAACCACCATCAATAAAAGACAATACTGTGCAGCTGTATTCATTGACCTGGCCAAAGCTTTCAACTCTGTCAATCACCACATTCTTATCGGCAGAGTCAACAGCCTTGCAGTCATTTGAGAACACCTCACTTGGTTCACCAACTACTTCTCAGACAGAGTTCAGTGTGTCAAATCGGCGGGCCTGTTGTCCGGACCTCTGGCAGTCTCTATGAGGGTGCCACAGGGCTCAATCCTCAGGCTAACTCTTTTCTCTGTATACATCAATGATGTCGCTCTTGCTGCTGGTGATTCTCTGATCCGCCTCTACGCAGATGACACCATTCTGTATACTTCTGGCCCTTCTTCGGACACTGTGCTAACTAACCTCCAGACGAGCTTCAATGCCATACAACTCTCCTTCCGTGGCCTCCAACTGCTCTTAAATGCAAGTAAAACTAAATGCATGCTTTTCAACCGATCGCTGCCCACACCTGCCCGCCCGTCCATCACTACTCTGAAAGGTTCTGACTTAGAATATGTGGACTAGAGGTCGACCGATTAATAGGAATAGCCGATTAATTAGGGCCGATTTCAAGTTTTCATAACAATCGGAAATCGGTATTTTTGGATGCCGATATGGCGGATTCTTTTATTTTATTTTTTGACCTTTATTTAACTAGGCAAGTCAGTTAAGAACACATTCTTCTTTTCAATAACGGCCTAGGAACGGTGGGTTAACTGCCTTGTTCAGGGGCAGAAAGACAGATTTTTACCTTGTCAGCTCAGGGATTCAATCTTGCAACCTTACGGTTAACTAGTCCAACGCTCTAACCACCTGCTTTACATTGCACTCCACGAGGTTACGCGAATGCAGTAAGAAGCCAAGATAAGTTGCTAGCTAGCATTAAACTTATCTCATAAAAAACAATCAATCAATCAAAATCACTAGTTAACTACACATGGTTGATGATATTACTAGTTTATCTAGCCTGTCCTGCGTTGCATATAATCGCTTAGGTACATGTTGCTCCAACCATAAACATCAATGCCTTTCTTAAAATCAATACACAAGTATATATTTTTAAACCTGCATATTTAGTTAATATTGCCTGCTAACATGAATTTCTTTTAACTAGGGAAAATCTGTCACTTCTCTTGCAAACAGAGTCAGGGTATATGCAGCAGTTTGGGCCGCCTGGGGGCCGCCTGGCTCGTTGCGAACTGTGAAGACTATTTCTTCCTAACAAAGACAGCCGACTTCGCCAAACGGGGATGATTTAACAAAAGCGCATTTGCGAAAAAAGCACAATCGCTGCACGACTGTGCCTAACCATAAACATCAATGCCTTTCTTAAAATCAATACACAGAAGTATATATTTTTAAACCTGCATATTTAGCTAAAAGAAATCCAGGTTAGCAGGCAATATTAACCAGGTGAAATTGTGTCATTTTGCGTTCATTGCACGCAGTCAGGGTATATGCAACAGTTTGGGCCGCCTGGCTCGTTGCGAACTAATTTGCCAGAATTTTACGTAATTATGACATAACACTGAAGGTTGTGCAATGTAACAGGAATAACGTTTTGTTTTCGAGATGATAGTTTCTGGTTTCGACCATATTAATGACCTACGGCTCGTGTTTCTGTGTGTTATTATGTTATAATTAAGTCTATGATTTGATAGAGCAGTCTGACTGAGCGATGGTAGGCAGCAGCAGGCTCGTAAGCATTCATTCAAAATAGCACTTTCGTGCGTTTTGCCAGCAGCCCTTCGCAATACATTGCGCTGTTTATGACTTCAAGCCTGTCAACTCCCAAGATTAGGCTGGTGTAACCGATATGAAATGGCTAGCTAGTTGGCCGGGTGCGCGCTAATAGCGTTTCAAACGTCACTCGCTCTGAGACTTGGAGTAGTTTTTTTCCCTTCCTCTACATGGATAACGCTGCTTCGAGGGTGGCTGATGTCGATGTGTTCCTGGTTCGATCCCAGGTAGGAGCGAGGAGAGGGACGGAAGCTATATTACTACACTGGCAATACTAAAGTGCCTATAAGAACATCCAATAGTCAAAGGTATATGAAATACAAATCGTATAGAGAGAGAAATAGTCCTATAATAACTACAACCTAAAACATCTTACCTGGGAATATTGAAGACTCATGTTAAAAGGAACCACCAGCTTTCATATGTTCTCATGTTCTGAGCAAGGAACTTAAACGTCAGCTTTCTTACATGGCACATATTGCGCTTTTACTTTCTTCTCCAACACTTTGTTTTTGCATTATTTAAACCAAATTGAACATGTTTCATTATTTATTTGAGGCTAAATTGATTTTATTGATGTATTATATTAAGTTAAAATAAGTGTTCATTCAATATTGTTATAATTGTCATTATTACAAATAAAAATAAATTGAAAAAATGTTAAATAAAAAAATAGAACAAAACCCCCCCAAAATAATAATAAAATAATAATAAAAAAAAAAATTATATATATACACACATATATACATACATATATATACACACACATATACATACATATACACATATATATATACACATATATATATATATATATAAATACATATATATAAATACATATATATAAATACATATATATACACACACACATATATATACACACACACACACACACACACACACACACATACATATATATATATATATATATAAAATTATAAAAATAAATAAAAAAAAAAAAAAAAAAAATCAGCCAATTAATCGGTATCGGCTTTTTTTGGTCCTTCAATAATCAGTATCGGCGTTGAAAAATTCATAATCGGTCGACCTCTAATATTGATATTTATCTTCTTGCTTCTTTGCACCCCAGTATCTGTACTTGCACATCTATCACTCCAGTGTTAATGCTAAATTGTAATTACTTCACCTCCATTGCCTTACCTCCCTAATCTTCTACATTTGCACACCCTGCACATAGATTTGTCTATTGTGTTATTGACTGTACGTTTGTTTATGTGTAACTCTGTGTTGTTGTTTCTGTCACACTGCTTTACTTTATCTTGGCCAGGTCGCAGTTGTAAATGAGAACTTGTTCTCAACTGGCCTACCTGGTTAAATAAAGGTGAAATAAAATAAAAATGACGAGGTAGTCATTGAAAAATCATGTTAAAAACTATTATTGCAAGCATATTATTATTATTATGTGGACACCCATTGAAATTAGCGGATTCTGCTATTTCTGCAAAATCCGTTGCTGACATGTGTATACATTTGTATATGTGCTGACATGTGTATACACACCGCCATGCAATCTCCATAGACAAACATTGGCAGTAGAATGGCCTTACTGAAGAGCTCAGTGACTTTCAACATGGCACTATAATAGGATGACTACCTTTCCAACAAGTTAGTTCGTCAAATTTCTGCCATGCTAGAGTTGCCCAGGTCAACTGTAAGTGCTGTTATTGTGAAGTGGAAATGGCTAGGAGCAACAACGGCTCAGCCGTGAAGTGGTAGGCATCACAAGCTCACAGAACTGGACCACCGAGTGCTGAAGTGCTTAAAAATAATCTGTCCTTAGATGCAGCACTCACAATAATCTGTCCTTAGTTGCAACACTCACACACTCACTACCAGGTGCAGTTCCAAACTGCACCTGGAAGGAACGTCAGCACAATAATTGTTCGTGGGGAGCTTCATGAAATAGGTTTACATGGCCGAGAAGCTGTGCACAAGCCTAAGATCACCATGTGCAATGCCAAGCATCGCCTGGAGTGGTGTAAAGTTCGCCACCATTGGACACTGGAGAAGTGGAAACGTATTCTCTGGAGTGATGAATCACGGTTCACCATCTGGCAGTCCGACGGACAAATCTGGGTTTGGTGGATTCCATGAGAACGCTACCTGCCCCCCTGCATAGTGTCAACTGTAAAATTGGTGGAGGAAGAATAATGGTCTGGGGCTGTTTTTCATGGTATGGGCTAGGCCCCTTAGTTCCAGTGAAGGGAAATCTTAACACTACAGCATAAAATGACATTATAGACAATTCTGTGCTTCCAAATTTGTGGCAACAGTTTGGGGATGGCCTTTTCCTGTTTCTGTATGACAATGCCCCCATGCACAAAGCGAGGTCCATACAGAAATGGTTTGGTCTAGATCAATGTGGAAGAACTTGACTGGCCTGCACAGAGCCCTGATCTCAACCCCATCGAACACCTTTGGGATGAATTGGAACGCCAATTGTGAGCCAGGCCTAATCGGCCAACATCAGTGCCCGACCTCACTAATGCTCTCGTGGCTGAATGGAAGCAAGTCCCTGCAGCAATGTTCCAATATCTAGTGGAAAGCCTTCCCAGAAGAGTGAAGGCTGTTATAGCAGCAAAGGAGGGATTAACTCCATATTAATGCACTGCCAAAATGACTATCGCCCCGTAGCACTCACATGGTAGCCATGAAGTGCTTTAAAAGGCTGGTCATGACTCACATCAACACCATCATCCCGGAAACCCTAGACGCACTCCAATTCGCATACCGTCCCAGCAGATCCACAGATGACACAATCTCAATCGCACTCCACGCTGCCTTTTCCCACATGGACAAAAGGAATATCTATGTGAGAATGCTGTTCAATGACTACAGCTCAACACCTTAGTGGCCAGAAAGCTCATCACTAAGCTAAGGACACTGGGACTAAACACCTCACTCTGCAACTGAATCATGGACTTCCTGACGGGCCACTCTCAGATGGTAAGGGTAGTCAACAACATCTGCCACGTTGATCCTCAACACTGGGATCCCTCAGGGGTGTGTGCTTAGTCCCCTCCTGTACTCCCTATTAACCCATTACTGTGTGGCCAAATACGACTCCAACACCATCACTAAGTTTGCTGACAACACAACAGCCTTATCACCGACAAGACAGCCTATAGAGAGGAGGTTAGAGACCTGGCAGCGTAGTGCCAGGACAACAACCTCTCCCTCAATGTTAGCAAGACAAAGGAGCCATCATGGACTACAGGAAAAGGAGGGTGGAACAGGCCCCCATTAACATCAACAGGTCTGTAGTGGAGCGGGTCGAGAGTTTCAAGTTCCTTGGTGTCCACATCACCAACAAACTATCATGGTCCAAACACACCAGGACAGTCGTGAAGAGGGCACGACAACACCCTTTCCCCCTCGGGAGAATGAAAAGATTTGGCATGGGTTACCAGATCCTCAAAAGTTGTACAGATGCACCCTCGAGAGCATCCTGACCGGTTGCATCACCGCCTGGTATGGCAACTGCTCGGCATCCAACCGTAAGGCGCTACAGAGGGTAGTGCGTACAGCCCAGTACATCACTGGAGCCAAGCTTCCTGCCATCCAGGACTGATATACCAAGTGGTGTCAGAGTTAGGCCCAAAAAATGGTCAGATTGTTTTCTCTGCTACCGCACAGCAAGCGGTACCAGAGCGCCAAGTCTAGATCCAAAAGACTCCTTATCAGCTTCTACCCCCAAGCCATAAGACTGCTGAACAATTAATAAAATGGCCACCTGGACTATTTACATTGACTGATACCCCCCCCCCCCTTGTTTTTACACTGCTGCTACTCGCTGTTTATTATCTATGCATAGTCACTTTACTCCTACCTACATGTGCAAATTACCTTGACTAACCTGTACCCCCGTACATTGACTAGGTACAGGAACCCCATGTATATAGCCACGTTATTGTGTAACTTTATTATATTTTTTATTGATCTCTGTATTTTTAAGTTACATATCTTGAAAACTTGATTGCTGATTTGACCCAAATATTTTGGGACTATGTCAACTATGGACTAATTAAATAAATACCAAAATATACTTTTGGGTGGAGTGTTCCTTTAAGTGGAAAACCAAACCAGGCAAGTTTCATGCGAGATGAAATAAAAAGTAAACTTTCCAAAACATGTCGGATTTGTGTCATTTCAAATGAGCATGAGTGTATGTTATGCATTAAACATTTCTTCTAAACAATAATAACATACCAAGAGGAACGAAATGTGTCTGCAATAGAAATAAACAACTGACAGTCTTTGAAGTACAATCTGACTCTTATCAGTCAAGTGACACTTATTCCAATGCATTATGTAGTGACGGGAGGAATTGATAGTTACATATCCGGATATTATTTCTGACGATAAATCGTATCATATCATTTTGACCATATCCTATTATTTTTGCGCAAGCTACCTGCACCAAAACTTCTGTATTTTTCCTTAACAGCTGGTTCTAAATGTTATTTTTAAATATGGAGCAAATGTGTTTTCAACACTTATTTCCATGACTGATAAACTCGTTCTCTCTTGGCTCTCGTGTCCTTCTGCAGCAATATGTTTGGAACATCGAATCGCAATACATATAGCTAGAATCGTGAGAATCGCAATAGATATCTTATAGGCACCGAAGTATCTTCATAACATCGTGAGGTCCCTGGCAATTCCCAGCCCTAGCCTTATGACATTAGCAGCACATCCAACATGCAAACAATTGTTCTGTATTCAAATGAATCAACATTACAGTACCTTGATGAATTTTTCTGCGTTGTTATCCTCCGACATGATGTTCCACTGTGGTAGAATAACTTTTAAGGATTTCTTTCACAGTTTACAATCAAAACAAAGGGGTGACCTTTAACAGTACTGTTAATGTTAAATAGCTAATGTTTTCCCTGCCGGGAACAAGCTACTGGTGACAGGCCAACGCCATGGATGACGCTTGATGTTCGGTCAAAAAGCCAGTTGAATGCGTTTACTTTGGTAACCCGACTTGAAGACACCCAGGCGGAGAGAGATGCCTCATGCCAGTTCGTCTCACAAACTACAGTGCCTCCAACCTCTTCTGATCGTCCTGACTTGGCTGTATCGACCATGTAGAGCGACAAAGTCCCAACTGGTTGTATGTAAAGTCGTAAGGTGGACGGGCTCACCACTTTTGGTGGGGTGCTGAATGGGGGACAAAGAGTTTGTTATTTTTAGCCAGCATTGAGTGCTATACTTGAGCACTTAGTTACTGTACTTGCCTAGCTACAGTAGTAGCAAGATAGCCACAGGACACGCACCGGTCTAATGACTTCGTCTCGGGGTTCGTTACTGTTAAATGCAAGCAAACTGGCTAAGTGAAATGCGTTGTTGAGAGACCTCATGTGAACATGAAGCGGGGGGAGGTTCGCCGAGTACCAAAACTCGTCGACGCTAACTTAATTAGCTCGCTGAAAGAGCCTGGCTTGCTAGCAAACCGTCCCAATCATTATTTGCCATCTAGTGTAAAAGTGAATAGCCATCCAGGTTAGATATCACTTAGCTAAACGATAATAAATATTAATCGTATAGTGACTTAAACCCTAGCAATCTAGATACGGTACTTGTCAAAGGAAAAATAGTGTCTAACTAAACAAGAACGGTCTATAACGAAAGCCTGATGAAAATTATACATATTTGAAGACATTACAATTCAAAATATTTGAGGATTGTGATCACGAAACTTTTCAATATCATAGTAAAATATATTAGTATCATTGAGCCCGGTTCACTTATCACATTTTCGCCGTTTTTATGAAAACAGGCAGGAAAAAGACAGACAATTATTGGGCCTTAGGGTCCATCGTGTTCAATTCGAGAACAAAGAGGCCGTGCTCTATCTCTGGCGGTGTTTGAAAGGATCAAAACCGTAATGTATCAAGGGTAAATTGTGACTGTACCTGACCTACAAATAATAACGAGTAGTTATTTATGATGCAATGTTCTTTGTAGATCAGTCAGTTGGCAGCCGCCTGCACTGTCGGCAGTAATGACGTCAAACAAGGCCAGATGTTGAGTTTTGGGCACATTCGTTGCCCAGGCGTTTCTGACGCATACCAGATCGTACAACGCCTGAATAGGTATTTTAGGCATGAAAAAGTTTAAGGAAAACAAACTCAAATTGTTATTTTTGTGATGACCACCCAGAAACAGTGTTGCATCTTTTTTGGCATTGCATTTACGTAAGAAAACTGTGGAAAGACATCAGTAGATTTATAATTGAACATATTTATGAAGATCTTACACTATTGTGGAGAGATGTACTTCTTGGATTCTTTACCTACGATAGAAATAAGCTGAAACATTTTTAAGGAATTTATTTCATTATTCTTTTGGCCAAATTTCATATTCACAAATGTAAATTTACAAACAAAACACCACATTTTCTTACCTTGCAAAAAGAAATGGAACTGTATTTTAAGACAATTAAATACTCTACTAACAAAAAAAGCTGTTGGAATAATAAGTGTATGTATGTACATACACTTAAGTGTATGTACCCCCTAGCCCAATTGTCCTTTGTATATTATTCATGTATAATAATGTTCCCACATGTACTTCCTGTATTGATTTGTTGTTAATTAAAAAAAAGATAAGGTATTTTACGCATCAGCTAACCACATCATATTGTAATGAAACAGGCAGAGAGCAGGTCTCGAACCCTCGACCTTCTAGCCCGAAGTCCAGTGCGCTATCGACTGTGCCCCCAAAACATGCTCAAGCGGCAGAGTCGATATCCGCGGTTATAAACCCAGGGTCGTTACAATATGTTATAGCATTCTGTCAGTAAATTACCCAGTCGATAATGTGCTATGCAACCTATGGGCGCATTCCTCTGCCCAGGCGTTGCTGATGCATGCAAGATCGTACAACGCCTGTATAGGTATTTTACTTATCAGCTAACCACATATGTTACAGCAATCTGCCAGTCGATGACGTGGCACTCAACCATTGGTTGAGGCATGCAATGTCTTTATTTTATTTAACCTTTATTTATTTTAATTAAACTTTATTTAACTAGGCAAGAACAAATATTTTATTTACAATGACGGCCTACCTAAAGGCAAATGGTCTCCTGCGGGGACGGGGCCTGGGATTAAAAAAATGTATACAATATAAATATAGGACAATACACACATCACAACAAGAGAGACAACACTACATAAAGAGAGACCTAAGACAACATAACAAGGCAGCAACACATGACAACACAGCATGGTAGAAACACATGACAACGACAACAACGCAACATGGTAGCAGCACTAAAACATGGCACAAACAAAAAAGTCCACAGCACAAAAGGTCAAGAAGGTAGAGACAACAATACATCATACAAAGCAGCCACAACTGTCGGTAAGAGTGTCCATGATTGAGTTTTTGACCTAGGTCTGAGCGATATGGCCAAAATATCATATCACGTTTTTGACGGTTTGACAGTATTTAATGTTTTTGAATAATAAAAGTTCTAAATTAGCCTAGGGTGGCAACAAATACATTATAAGGGATTTCAATGGGGCTTTATACATTCTGATTGAAGAGAATAAAACAATATAACTTAAACCAAAAATAACTTCCTGCATTTTCATCAATTTCTGCATTTACTACACTTTTGTTATCATCTCCAACTTGTGCCACGTAGAGCTGAATGGTAAATATGGGCAAACAATCTAGGCCTAGTTTATTGGTGAACTGTATGAATCATGGAAATAGAAAGATTATTATAATTCAATAGCTGGAATATAGTGGGCAGCACTTTGAATATATTGTTGTTTGAAATGACAACAAATTAATAAGCCAGGGAGGACTTATGGATTCAGTGGTTCAGCCTAATAGTTCAGTTCTAGGCAGTCTTGTATCTATTCCAATTCAAGCCAACCCCATGGTATTTTCTAATAGAAAGCCTGCTGAGCATGGCATGTTCTTATAAGAGACTTTCTGATCTGAAATCCCACAGCTGCAGCTTTGGGGAAAATAATTTTTATTCTATCTGGCTTTTGTACTAACATGGACATTCTGGTTATAACTGAATCTTGGTTAAAGGAGTCTATGCCGGACTCTGGTGTGTTTCTGACTGATTATAATGTTTTTAGTCTGACAAAGTTGGCAGAGGAGGTGGTGTCGCCATATACATAAAGAGCCATTTAAATGTTTCTGTATCCATTACCACCTCTGAGCTAAATCTAACTCAGCTGATAACTAAACCAACTCGCTCCAACTTTAAACACCCTAACAAATCTACTCTTTTAGATATTATTCTAACAAATGCCCCTCATAATTGTACAGCCAATGGGATATTTGCTAATGAGTTCAGTGACCATTGTCCCGTTTCCTGCATAAGTGGTGTTTAGATACCCAAATCTCGCTTATGCAGTATTACAAATAGACATTTTTTTATTTTAATGAGCAATATTTTGTGTCTGAGCTGGGGATGAGTGACTGATGGATTGTGCCAACCATCACTGACTCTGATCAGGCCCTTAATTGTTTCCCAATTTAATTCTGTTGCAGATAAACATGTGCTGTACAAAAAGATAAAGGTAAAAAACAGATCTAATCCTTGGTTCACGAATGAATTGTCTTAAATTACAGGAAATAAATGTAGCGTGGGTTAAGACTGACTGATTCTACGTCTAATTGCCAGTCCTTCAGACAATGAGAAATAGATGTCTATCTCTGGTTAGAAAAGCAAAATCAACATATTTCTTGAATTGTGTATCTGAGAGTGGTGGTAATCCAGCTAACTTCTGCACAGTGGTCAAATCTTTTAAACAAAACTGCACCCATTCGTTGCTGCTTTTAATAACCATTTGGCTTCAGCTGGCCAAAAATGTGTGGTGCTTTTAATAACCAAATCCAATATCCAAACAATTATTCTGTATTCAAATGAATCACCCTTACCTTGATTAATTTGTCTGTGTTGTTATCCTCCGACATGATGTTCTACTATGGTCGAAATTTGTGGTACTTTTAATTACCATTTTGCTTCAACTGGCCACAAATTTGTGGCGCTTTACGATCAAAACCGCAATATATCATGGGTAAATTGTGACTGACTGATCTACAAATAATAATGAGTCGTTATTTATGATGCAAGGTGATTTGTAGATCAGTCAGTCGGCAGTTACCTGTTGTCGTTTTGATGCTATCGAACATGGCCACTCTTCTAACCTGCAATGTTAATTCTTCTAACCCTAACCTAAATTACTTTTCTGATCTAACATCTCCGAAGAGACCTGAAGAGCTGTGCAGCGACACTTCCCATTCAACCTGACAGCTTGAGAGGATCTGCAGGGAAGAATGGGAGAAACTCCCCAAATGTGACCCGTTTCAGGAAACTAGGCGTATGTTGCAAGTCACGACTTCACAGGAGAGCCATTTGAACGTAAACAATTTTTTAAAATCATAATGCGTTTTTTGGCAAAAATGCCTTCTTGAACATGTGAACTTTCATGTGCCTTAATAACAAACTTTTATGCCATCTGTAAATGCGACTAAAGTTGTTAAATTACGAGCCTAGTTGGTATAGCAAAAGAAAAGGCAGGAACCTTCCCACTAGCCATGATTGGCTGAGATAATGAGTGGGGTGGACCTGCCGAGAGATGAGTTTCAGATTGGTCTGCGGTGTAGCATCTTGAGTCTATAAAATAAGCTGCTTGTTATGCATAGATAATCCTTTATATGTTTTTTCATAAGATATAACATTAGCCATGGAGAACTGCAAATATGTTGCTATTGCTCTCAATAACATTGCTGTCCTGATTTTATCAGGCGCTATCGACAAAGGTCAGTGGGAAAAAGTTGTGATGGACTACTTTCTGGCGGACGATAGTGCCAAACTGACTCTGAAAATGAATCAGACGATGAGGAAATCCCTGATTTATGTAAAAACAATTTTGGTTAACTTTAGCTAATGTTAACGTGACGTGTTAGCAGTTGATGTTATTATTCAATAACACAGACCCCAAAGTAAATCAGGGGGAGGAAAATAGGTTTATTCAAAATGAACAAATCATGCGGGGCGGTAGATGGTAGATGTTCATGCTCCCCTGTCCTTGGTGATTCTCTCCTCAGTGATGCTCTCTACAGAACAAAGGGACAGGATGTAGTTTTATAACCCAGCCCTAGCCTGTGGTTGACAATGAAAAATTCCTTGTCTCTAACCCATTGATATTACAGAAAAACAACTATTTCTGTTGATCGTTAGTACTCTATTGACTTCTTGTCCTCTTGACCTCTCGTACTCTGCTTTGTGTATTTATCTTGGAAATATTCTTACCCTCCCCCTAGACCATTTTAAAAATAAATATTCTTCAAAATGTATTTTTAGAAAACAATAAAAAACATGTAAAAATAGACAGTATATAAAACGTTGGCAGTAAGCATAGAATCATTCACATGAAACACCTTGCATTTCTATAAAACACTTGATGTTACAATAAGAAATAGATTTCAAACAAAGTTATAGAAAATAAGTATTAACAGGTTTAATGATGATGTCCCTTACGATTCCTACCACATCCTGTATTAGGTAGGAAACTCACACAAAAAAAATGATTGTCTACAAGACAATAATATTCAATTGTCCTATTGGCAAGGTAATCATTCACCAAGTCTTTTAAAAGTGAACAGCTCTTACACACTGGTATCAGTCCCACATAGATAACTATTAGAAATTATGTTCTGACAGTCTGCCGGTAGTGATTAATTCTTCTTCTGTTCCACTGATTGATAAGGACTTCTAATGAACACTTCACCGGTGATCTTGTATCATTTCAAGTACAGTCCATGGATCAAGGAATATTGCTTCAGACTGTAGATTCTCATAACCTGTAATGAAGGAAACAAAAAGGTGAAAGTAACATGTCCTGCTTTGAAGAGAAATTGATATTTCCCATATTTCCCTAAGTACGCATGTCCCGATACTTCAGGATATTTCACCTAGATATCCCTAATATGATGACTGGTGTACAACATTAACGCTTATCATGTTCTGATCATCTTACTATGCTTTTTCACCCGAGATTGGCCCCTGACTGCTAATCAATCAGTTCTTTCCAACGGATGACTCTAAATAAACCCAACAGAGACCTGCAGCCTACACTTCTCTACTTTAAAATGGTTCTTCATATCACTAGACAGTGAATTAAAATATTTTTCATACTCACATCCAGAGGAGCTGTCCCACCCTTTTCCAGAGTGGTTTTCTCACTTAACAATGGCATTATTTTAACTTCAAATCAAATTTTATTTGTCACATACACATGGTTAGCAGATGTTAATGCGAGTGTAGCGAAATGCTTGTGCTTCTAGTTCCGACCATGCAGTAATATCTAACAAGTAATCTAACCTAACAATTTCACAACAAGTACCTTATACACACACAAGTGTAAAGGAATGAATAAGAATATGTACATAAAAATATAAGAATGAGTGATGGCCAAACGGCATAGGCAAGTTGCAGTACTGTCCCGTCAATGTGGATAGGGGGCTGCTCCCTCTGCTGTTTCCTGAAGTCCACGATCATCTCCTTTGTTTTGTTGACATTGAGTGTGAGGTTATTTTCCTGACACCGCACTCCGAGGGCCCTCACCTCCTCACTGTAGGCCATCTCGTCATTGTTGGTAATCAAGCCTACCACTGTAGTGTCGTCTGCAAACTTGATGATTGAGTTGGAGGCGTGCATGGCCACGCAGTCGTGGGTGAACAGGGAGTACAGGAGAGGGCTGAGAACGCACCCTTGTGGGGCTCCAGTGTTGAGGATCAGCGGGGTGGAGATGTTGTTACCTACCCTCACCACCTGGGGGCGGCCCGTCAGGAAGTCCAGGACCCAGTTGCGCAGGGCGGGGTCGAGACCCAGGGTGTCGAGCTTAATGGCGAGTTTGGAGGGTACTATGGTGTTAAATGCTGAGCTGTAATCGATGAACAGCATTCTTACATAGGTATTCCTCTTGTCCATAGGGGTTAGGGCAGTGTGCAGTGTGATTGCGTCGTCTGTGGACCTATTGAGGCAGTAAGCAAATTGGAGTGGGTCTAGGGTGTCAGGTAGGGTGGAGGTGATATGGTCCTTCACTAGTCTCTCAAAGCACTTCATGTTGACGGAAGTGAGTGCTACGGGGCGGTAGTCATTTAGCTCAGTTACCTTAGCTTTCGTTGGGAACAGGAACAATGGTGGCCCTCTTGAAGCATGTGGGAACAGCAGACTGGGATAAGGTTTGATTGAATATGTCCATAAACACACCAGCCAGCTGGTCTGCGCATGCTCTGAGGACGCGGCCGGAGATGCCGTCTGGGCCTTCAGCCTTGCGAGGGTTAACACGTTTAAATGTTTTACTCACATTAGCTGCAGTGAAGGAGAGCCAGCAGGTTTTGGTAGCGAGCCATGTCAGTGTTATGTATTGTCCTCAAAGCGAGTATTGTCCTCAAAGCGAGCAAAGAAGTTGTTTAGTCTGTCTGGGAGCAAGACATCGTGGTCCCAGACGGGGCTGGTTTTTCTTTTGTAGTCCGTGATTGACTGTTGACCCTGCCACATACCTCTCGTGTCTGAGCCGTTGAATTGCGACTTCACTTTGTCTCTATACTGACGCTTAGGTTGTTTGATTGCCTTGCGGGGGGAATAGCTAGACTGTTTGTATTCGGTCATGTTTCCGGTCACCTTGCCCTAATTAAAAGAAGTGGTTCGCACTTTCAGTTTTGCGCGAATGCTGCCATCAATCCACGGTTTCTGGTTGGGGAATGTTTTAATAGTTGCTGTGGGTACAACATCACAGATGCACTTGCTAATAAACTCGCTCACCGAATCAGCGTATTCATCAATGTTGTTGTTCGACGTTATGCGGAACATATCCCAGTCCACATGATCGAAGCAATCTTGAAGCGTAGAATCCGATTGGTCGGACCAGCGTTGAACAGACCTGAGCGCGGGTGCTTCCTGTTTGAGTTTCTGTCTATAGGCTGGGAGCAACAAAATGGAGTCGTGGTCAGCTTTTCCAAAAGGAGGGCGGGGGAGGGCCTTATATGCATTGCGGAAGTTAGAATAACAATGATCCAGGGTTTTGCCAGCCTGGGTCACGCATTTGATATGCTGATAAAATAACAATACAATAAATGCAGCCTCAGGATATGTGGTTTCCAGTTTACATAGAGTTGAATGAAGTTCTTTCAGGGCCGTCGATGTGTCTGCTTGGGGCGGAATATACGCAACTGTGATTATGATCGAAGAGAATTCTCTTGGTAGATAATGCGGTCGGCATTTGATTGTGAGGAATTCTAAGTCAGGTGAACAAAAGGACTTGAGTTCCTGTATGTTGTTATGATCAAACCACGTCTCGTTAATCATAAGGCATACACCCCCGCCCTTTTTCTTACCAGAGAGCTGCCCGTTTCTGTCGGCACGACGCGTGAAGAAACCAGGTGGCTGTACTGACTCCGATAGCGTGTCTCGAGTGAGCCATGTTTCCGTGAAACAAAGAACGTTACAGTCTCTGATGTCTCTCTGGTATGCAACCCTTGCTTGGATCTCGTCCACCTTGTTGTCAAGAGACTGGACATTGGCAAGTAGTATGCTCGGGCGCGGTGTGCCCGTCTACGGAGCCTGACCAGAAGACCGCTCCATCTGCCCCTTCTACGGCACCGTTGTTTTGGGTCGCCGGCTGGGTTCCGAACCATTGTCCTGGGTGGTGGACCAAACAGAGGATCTGCTTCGGGAAAGTCGTATTCCTGGTAGTAATGATGGTGAGTTGCTCTTATATCCAATAGTTCCTCCCGACTGTATGTAATAAAACCTAAGATTTCCTGGGGTATCAATGTAAGAAATAACACGTAAAAAAAAAATACTGCATAGTTTCCTAGGAACGAGAAGCATGGCGGCCATCTCTGTGAGCGCCGGAAGTCCAGTTGTTTTATATATATGTTTCTGTATTTATTTAACCCCAATATATATATGTGGGTGTATATACAGTTGAAGTCAGAAGTTTTTCAAACACCTTAGCCAAATACATTTAAACTCAGTTTTTCACAATGCCTGACATTTAATCCAAGTAATAATTCCCTGTCTTAGGTCAGTTAGGATCACCACTATTTTAAGGATGTGAAATGTCAGAATAATAGTAGAGAGAATGATTTATTTCAGCTTTTATTTCTTTCATCACATTCCCAGTGGGTCAGAAGTTTACATACACTCAATTAGTGTTTGGTAGCATTGCCTTAAAATTGTTTAACTTGGGTCAAACGTTTCGGGTTGCCTTCCACAAGCTTCCCACAATAAGTCGGGTGAATTTTGGCCCATTCCTCGGGTGAATTTTGGCCCATTCCTCGTGACAGAGCTGGTGTAACTGAGTCAGGTTTGTAGGCCTCCTTGCTCGCACACACTTTTTCAGTTCTGCTCACACATTTTCTATAGGATTGAGGTCAGGGCTTTGTGATGGCCACTCCAATACCTTGACTTTGTTGTCCTTAAGCCATTTTGTCACAACTTTGGAAGTATGCTTGGGGTCATTGTCCATTTGGAAGAGCCATTTGCGACCAAGCTTTAACTTCCTGACTGATGTCTTGAGATGTTGCTTCAATATATCCACATAATGTTCCTACCTCTTGATGCCATCTATTTTGTGAAGTGCACCAGTCCCTTCTGCAGCAAAGCACCCCCACAACGCGATGCTGCCTCCCCCTTTTTCCTCCAAACATAACGATGGTCATTATGGCCAAACAGTTCTATTTTTGTTTCATCAGACCAGAGGACATTTCTCCAAAAAGTATGATCTTTGTCTCCATGTGCAGTTGCAAACCGTAGTCTGGCTTTTTTTATGGCGGTTTTGGAGCAGTGGCTTCTTCCTTGCTGAGCAGCCTTTCAGGTTGTGGATATAGATACTTTTGTACTGGTTTCCTCCAGCATCTTCACAAGGTCCTTTGCTGTTGCTCTGGGATTTATTTGCACTTTTCACACCAAAGTACGTTAATCTCTAGGAGACAGAACGCGTCTCCTTCCTGAGCGGTATGATGGCTGCGTGGTCCCATGGTGTTTATACTTGCGTACTATTGTTTGTACAGATGAACGTGGTACCTTCAGGCGTTTGGAAATTGCTCCAATGGATGAACCAGACTTGTGGAGGTCTACAATTTTTTTCCGAGGTCTTGGCTGATTTCTTTAGATTTTCCCATGATGTCAAGCAAAGAGGCACTGAGTTTGAAGGTAGGCCCTGAAATACATCTGCAGGTACACCTCCAATTTACTCAAATGATGTCAATTGGCCTATCAGAAGCTTCTAAAGCCATGACATCATTTTCTGGAATTTTCCACACTGTTTAAAGGCACAGTAAACTCAGTGTATGTAAACTTCTGACCCACTGGAATTGTGATGCTCTGAATTATAAGTGAAATAATCTGTCTGTAAACAAAAACAATTACTTGTGTCATGCACAAAGTAGACGTCCTCACCGACTAGCCGAACCTATAGTTCATTTACAAGAAATTTGTGGAGTGGTTGAATAACGAGTTTTAATGATACCAACCTAAGTGTATGTAAACTTCCGACTTCAACTGTGTGTATGTGATATATATATATATATATATATAGCCAGGGCAAACAGAGACAATGTGTGTCCTAGAAGAGGTTTGAGTCCTCAAAAGGGTTTATATATATATATATATATATATATATATATACTGCTCAAAAAAATAAAGGGAACACTTAAACAACACCCTAGATCAGAATGAAATAAATAATCTTATTAAATACTTTTTTCTTTACATAGTTGAATGTGCTGACAACAAAATCACACAAAAATAATCAATGGAAATCCAATTTATCAACCCATGGAGGTCTGGATTTGGAGTCACTCAAAATGAAAGTGGAAAACCACACTACAGGCTGATCCAACTTTGATGTAATGTCCTTAAAACAAGTCAAAATGAGGCTCAGTAGTGTGTGTGGCCTCCACGTGCCTGTATGACCTCCCTACAATGCCTGGGCATGCTCCTGATGAGGTGGCGGATGGTCTACTGAGGGATCTCCTCCCAGACCTGGACTAAAGCATCCGCCAACTCCTGGACAGTCTGTGGTGCAACGTGGCGTTGGTGGATAGAGCGAGACACGGGCGGGCCAGTCCATAGCATCAATGCCTTCCTCTTGCAGGAACTGCTGACACACTCCAGCCACATGAGGTCTAGCATTGTCCTGCATTAGGAGGAACCCAGGGCCAACCGCACCAGCATATGGTCTCACAAGGGGTCTGAGGATCTCATCTCGGTACCTAATGGCAGTCAGGCTACCTCTGGCGAGCATATAGAGGGCTGTGCGGCCCCCCAAAGAAATGCCACCCCACACCATGACTGACCCACCGCCAAACCGGTCATGCTGGAGGATGTTGCAGGCAGCAGAACGTTCTCCACGGCGTCTCCAGACTCGGTCACGTCTGCCAGTGGTGGATTTGCCAATCTTGGTGTTCTCTGGCAAATGCCAAACGTCCTGCACGGTGTTGGGCTGTAAGCACAACCCCCACCTGTGGACATCGGGCCCTCATGCCACCCTCATGGAATCTGTTTCTGACCGTTTGAGGAGACACATGCACATTTGTGGCCTGCTGGAGATCATTTTGCAGGGCTCTGGCAGTGCTCCTCCTGCTCCTCCTTGCACATATTCCTAAAGAAAATAATGTACTTTTTACTCCATACATTTTCCCTGGCACTCAAAAGTACTCATTACTCAAGTAGTATTTTACTGGGTAACATACCTTAATAGAAAATTACTCAAGTAAAAGTATCTTTACTTTTACTGAAGTATGACAATGTAGTACATTTTTCACCACTGGATGTGGCTAGGGGTTATAGCATTTCTTTCACGTGACCCATCAATTTAGACTGGGTAAGTATCATCTAATATTTATAAAATATTTTTGTCTGGACACTTTGTTTACCTGGAATTTTTCCTTATTGTAAGCTATTACTTTTACCACTTTTAGTCTTCATCTTTACTACACTACTCACTGTTTAGCACATGACCTCACATGTGAATCCATAAAGAGATGGGTGGGGCTGGCTTAAGAGGGTGTGAACAATGCTGAATGCATTCAAAGGCCCTTTTCTCAAAAGTGAGTTTGCATGTGATAAACCTCTTCAAGATTAGGAGAGTTTGTCACAAATTACCAAAATCAAATGACCAAAATCACTCCAGAAGGAGAGTTCTTTCAAACAGGACAGTACCTGCGTGTTTGTTTCTCCGTCCTGGTCCACGCAGGCCGCAGGCGAGGTCAAGGATAGCAGGGTTCGGTACACGAATCGGGTTCTCGGTAGGTCCAGGTCCAAACGCCAACAGGTAAGTCCAAACAGTCCAGCTCATACACGGTAAATCCAGTCGATATATATCGTCTCTTTCTCTATGGTTCGCAGATCCTTCCAGCCCCTTCTCTCTCTTCCTGGTTTGTTTTGACCCCTTATTTGTGGGTCGGCCCCACCTTCTGAGCATTCCCCTTGCTTCTGGGAATTGTAGTTTTGGCGGTCGGTCATTTTGTGATCTGTAGTTCTGATTGGTGTGGCCATTTTAGTGAGAGGGTAGAGCCCGTTTATTAGTTCTGCCCTCACATATCTGCCATTTATCACTTGACCCTCTTCTTTGCTACACATCTCCCCCCTAGATCCGACCCCCTAGGTCAGGCTACCGCAGCAAAATATGCGTGCATGCGGGAACGGTTGAAACGGTTGGAGCCTCAAAAACCACCGCATCACCCGAGCATTCTTCTCTTTAGCCCTATGCATCCAGGTGAGTGGGGCATGGTCACTGATGAGGGTGAAGTGGCATTATTAAAATGGCATTATTACAGACAAATACTCCTCAGCACCCCGCCCCACCTCCCTTCAGACAATCCCGCAGGTGAAGAGGCGTGGTTACAAGTGGTCTACGGTTGTGAGGCCGGTTGGATGTTCTGCCAAATTCTCAAAAATGACGTTGGAGGTGGCTTATGGTAGAGAAATCCACATTGAATTCTCTGGCAACAGGTCTGGTGGACATTGCTGCAGTCATGAAAATGTCATGCTCCCTCAAAACTTGAGACATCTGTGGCATTGTGTTATGTGAAAAAACTGAACATTTTAGAGTGGCCTTTTATTGTCCCCAGAACAAGATGCACCTGTGTAATGATCATGCTGTTTAATCAGATTCTTGATATGCCACATCTGTCAGGTGGATGGATTATCTTGACAAAGACTAAAATGTTCACTAACAGGGATGTGAACAAATTTGTGCAATTTTATTTGAGAAATAAGCTTTTTGTGCATATGGAGAATTTCTGGGAATTCTAATCAGCTCATAACATGTTACCAACACTTTACATGTTGCATTTATATTTTTGGTCAGTGTAATTGGCTAAAGTAATGAGACAGGAGAAAAAAGTCCACACTGGAACAAGAGATGTGTCAAAATGTCATGTGTAAGAATTAACTTTTAAGTTAACAAGGGTAGAATATTCAAATAATAACAGGTTAGGTAATAGCATGATGTGAACCACCCATACCCACATTTTATTTGGTAAGGCACAAAAATAGGTGTTCCATTGCATGGATGTTGGTCTGTAGTTTTATTGGAATATTTGCAACTGTTGTCAATAGAGGGGGCGGAAAGTAGCCTGGCAGGGTCGGAGTGTTGGGCCAGTAACCAAAAGATTGCTGGATCAAACCTCGAGAGGTTGGGTTAAATGTGGAAGACACATTTCAGTTGGTCAACTGACTAGTTATCCCACTTTCCCTTATGGTAGTCAATCCTACACACTACAGTTATGCCAGGTTAAATGCCATTCAGATTGGGAAAGAGATTGGTTTAAGCCTTACTCTGGTAATGTCTTCTACCTTGTATTTGTTTCAGGCAACCGATTCCACCCAACAAGCAAGATTAAATCACTGTGTGATAACCATGTCCAACCCCAGGCTCCCAAGCAGGGCAAGGCCTCTGTTCCATCCCCAAAAAGGAGAAAAGTCAGACTCCTCAACGGACATAGATAACCCAACCCCCTTGCATCCAAAAGTAAGGCTCATTTAGGTTTTATTACTGCTACAAAAATTGCCCTTCTTGTGTTCAATGAACAGTGATTGTCAGAATGTATTATTCACATGATATCCAGAAGTCAAATGTGACAAAGAACACAGCTGAAGAGTTCCTAAAACAGTACCGGTCATCAGATGGCGTAAAGCTCACGAACGAAGTGGATGAATTGGAGCAGATCTCCAAATTTACACAGGAGAACTTTGAACTGAAACAGCAGAATGACACATGGAAGGAGATTGTTCTTCAATGTAACACTGAGCAATAGTCTTGACTCTTATCGGCTGGTATAACGACACAAGGCGAGACTCAGATGCAGAAATGGGAGGCAGATGGTTTGAGCTCTGATATTTATTATAATCCAATGAGTGGGCAAAAGGCAGGTTGGGGACAGGCAAGAGTTCATTATTAAAAGCACCTTTGGCAGCAATTACAGCCTTGAGTCTTCTTGGGTATGACACAAAAAGCTTGGCACACCTGTATTTGGAGTTTCTCCCATTCTTCTCTGCAGATTCTCTCAAGCTCTGTCAGGTTGGATGGGGAGCATTGCTGCACCGCTATTTTCTCTGTGGAGCAGGGATATTAGATCGGGTTCAAGTCCAGGCTCTGGCTGGGCCACTCAAGGACTTGTCCCGAAGCCACTCCTGCGTTGTCTTGGCTGTGTGCTTAGGGTCGTTGTCCTTTTTGGAAGGTAAACCTTCGCCCCAGTCTGAGGTCCTGAGCACTCTGGAGCAGGTTTTCATCAAGGATCTCTGTACCTTGCTCCGTTCATCTTTGCCTCGATCCTGACTAGTCTCACAGTCGCTGCCTCTAAAAAACATCCCCATAGCATGATGCTGCCACCACCATGCTTCACCGTAGGGATGGTGCCAGGTTTCCTCCAGACGTGACACTTGGAATTCAGGCCGAAGACTTGAGTCTTAGTTTCATCAGACCAGAGAATGTTGTTACTCATGGTCTGAGAGTCTTTAGGTGCCTTTTGGCAAACTCCAAGCGGGCTGTCATGTGCCTTTTACTGAGGACTGGCTTCCATCTGGCCACTCTACCATAAAGGTGTGATTGGTGGAGTGCTGCAGGGATGGTTGTCCTTCTGGAAGGTTTTCCCATCTCCTCAGAGGAACACTAGAGCACTGTCAGTGACCACCGTCAACTCCCTGACCAAGGCCCTTCTCCCCCGATTGCTCAGTTTGGCAGGGCGGCCAGGTCTAGGAAAAGTCTTCCTGGTTCCAAACTACTTCCATTTAAGAATGATGGAGGCCACTGTGTTCTTGGGTGCCTTCAATGCTGCAGACATTTTTTGGTACGATTTTTTTGGTACCCTTCCACAGATCTGTGCCTCTACACCAGCGGTCGCCAACCGATCTGCAAGGCATTCCTAGTCGATCACCAAATATTTCTGTAGAAAAGCCGACAAACGACAAAGGCTTATGCTCCTTTTTAAGAAATCGTGTTGAGCTGTTGCCGGTAGGTGCACTTGATTCAAAAGTCCTGCGCACCAGGTAGCAAAGTGTTCCCATGAGACAAACACTGCCTACCCCGCAGACTGGCGAATCTGTGACTAAATCGAGTGCACCTACTGCGCTGCCCAATCAGATAGCTCAAATCACCGTGGCTACAGAGCTTCCATTACCCTGGCCAAAGCCAAGTTTAATAAGCTACTAGCCTACGTAAGATTGAATAACTTTTAAAACCATCACCACAGAGAGACTGTCAACGAATACAGCAAAGAGCTGGTGTTTTTATGAGTGAGTTCATGTTTAAGTTTATATTCAGCGCTTCTCCGTACTTCGCTCGGGCTGCAATGAATGAGTAACATAAACTCACCCCATTCCGTACAAATGTGCGCAACCGCGACATTCAAACGAGGCTGCAAAGAAAACTAACGGGACTGTAGCGACTGTGTTGACTTCAAAATCTGGGGTGTGAACTACGTTTCTATTCAAGCGTTGATCGACATGGTAATGGCTCTATAGTATTGGAGAAAAGTTGAAAAAAAACTGGCCCTCCGTTACATCGTGACGTGTCATGCCGTAACGTACATCACGCGTAAAGCAACTATTTCTGTCTTACAATCTCTCTCCACCAGGTGTAGCACTTCTCTCATCGTTTAAAAACAAGAAATGGACAGTGACGGGGGTAAGAGGGGATATCTAGTCATTTTTTGCGTCGTCACTGCAAGCGATCATGACAAATTTTTCCAGACTTTTTAAATTTTTATTTAATCCATTTTAAAAGGCTGTAACGTAATAAAATGTGGCGAAAGTCAAGGGGTCTGAATAGTTTATGAAAGCACTGTAAATGTAGCAGAAAATCTGTAAAAACAAAAAAATGTGTCCTCCGAGGGGGGGGGGGGGGGCTGGTGTATGAGTTTATAAAAAATAGATTTAAAAAAGGTCTAAGAAGTGGAAGATGCTTCCCAATAAGTTTTGTTTTCAAACAGCTGAAATAATATTTATGGTTATGGAAATTATATTTCACAGCGGTTTAGATGGTACAATGATTATCTAAACTATACTAGCTTATCTTGTCACAAACTGACATTAGGTTAACTATTAGAGTTTTACTATAAATTACATACTGCAATTCACAAAGATAGTTGAACACTTGTTGAAATTCTTTCCGTAACTTATCTTGTCAGTCTCTCTCTTCTCTTAACACCTATGGACCCAGAACTTAATTGAGCGTTTTGTTCATTTTAGAGACCTATTTTGTCATTTGACAAAAGTGCTCAACACATTTGTTTAATTTGACATTTAACCTTTAATTTATAAAAAAATTGGGCTATTTACTTCATTTTTCTGTTTTAATAAAATACAATCTGAAGAACAAACAATTGTGGCAATTCATATCTTGCAGTAAAATACTTTAATCTCAAGAGTAGGCAGGTTAAATGTTGAGAGGTTTTATGTTCTTACTTAGAAAATAGTCCTGATCATATGATCAATATCCTAAACAACTAACAATACTTAAATTCAGTCATTTAAATTGTAAACACTTTTCCAATCTGGGAGTTAACCTCAAAGTATGCAATCATTTTGCTGTGTATTTTGTATGGAATCAAGGCATTAGAATGTATCAGAGACCACCAAAATAGAGCTTGTTCTGCAAAAAAAAACTAAAAAAAACAGGGGAGCCTGGCTGGCTACTTTTTCTATTTGGCTGAATACTCCATGCGCTTGTGGAAAACACTGCATAGGTTACCCAGATGGGATCACTGGTGAAGGGCACCAGGGCGATTGAGAATAGTAGCCCCCTTTCTTCATCAGAGCCTCTGTCCTGACTTGGACGTACTTGACAATATACAAAGAGAAGAGGAATGACCCATAGAGAGAAACAAGTCTTTGTTTACTTGTATAGCTAAACAGGGAGTCTTTCCTGTCCCCTACCCCACCTCATTCCAAGTTCTCTCATAATGAAGTGTCACAGGGGAGGGGTCACTCTGGTGGTTCAGTCCAAGGATTGGGGGTCAGCGATGGGCATGGTGTGCAGCACCTCGTCCAGTAGCTGGAGGGCGCGGTGTAGGTGGATCTCAATCCAGCAGGGGGTCTCCTTGATGCTCGTCCGGGGGTAGTCGGGACCCCAGCCCTTGACAAAGCTCATGCGCAGGATGCACAGTCTCCTCAGGTCGTCCACGCCGATGCCGGCTGCTGCCGAAAGGCCTGGGTGAGGAGAGAGTGAGCCCGAGTTGGGTATACATCCACACTGATGAGGTATCTGAACTACAGAACTAGTATGGATTCCTACGGATCGTCAATGACTGACCGATGCTGCAATTTGATGTGATAATTGGTCAATTACTTTAGAATGGGCTATGTGAGCATTGTATATATCTATTATAAAAGTGGTGTGAGTGATGTAACAGGTTTGAAGTTGTGTGCAAGTCAATAGCAGCCAAGTGTCCTGTCTGTGGGAGTATGTGAGTGTTGCTCAAAGGAGGGAAGTATTGTGCTGCTTACTGATGGCGGGAGCGATGCCTCCCACGGAGCCCGGCCCAGAGATGTTCCCAGCAATAGAGGCAGCCTGAGCTGCGGCTGCCGCCTGCGCCGTCGCTGCCTGCTGCTGCATTTGCCTGTGGCACTGATGCAGGTCAAACACCTGGGAAGGGGAACAAACAAAAACCAACATATCTATACTGTATGTGGACACCCCTTCAAATTAGTGGATTAGACTATTTCAGCCACACCCGTTGCCGACAGGTGTATAAAATCGAGAACATAGCCATACAATCTCCATAGACAAACATTGCCACCTTCCCAACAAGTCAGTTCGTCAAATTTCTGCCATGGTAGAGCTGCCCAGTTAACTGGGAGTACTGTTATTGTGAAGTGGAAACATCTTGGAACTACAACCGCTCAGCCGTCGAAGTGGTAGGCCACACAAGCTCAATGAACATGACCGCTGAATGCTGAAGGATCACCATGCGCAATGCCAAGCGTCGGCTGGAGTGGTGTAAAGCTCGCCACCATGGACTCAGAAGCAGTGAAAACACTTTCTCTGGAGTGATGAATTATGCTTCACCATCTGGCAGTCCGACAGATGAATATGGGTTTGGTGGATGCCAGGAGAACTCTACCTGCCCCAATGCCTAGTGCCAACAGTAAAGTTTGGTGGAGGATGAATAATGGTATGGGGCTGGTTTTCATGGTTCGACCTAGGCCCCTTAGTTCCAGTGAAGGGAAATCTTAACGCTACAGCATACAATAACATTCTAGATGATTCTGTGCTTCAACTTTGTGGCAACAGTTTGGGGAAGGCCTTTCCTGTTTCAGCATGACAATGCCCCCGTGCACAAAGCGAGGTCCATAAAGAAATGGTTTGTTGAGATCGGTGTGGAAGAACTTGACTGGCCTGCAGAGCCCTGACCTCAACCCCATCTAACATCTTAGGGTTGAATTGGAACGCCGACTGCAAGCCAGGCATAATCACCCAACATCAGTGCCTGACCTCACTAATGCTCTTGTGGCTGAATGGAAGGAAGCAAGTCCACGCAGCAATGTTTCAACATTAGTGGAAAGCAACTCCATATTAATACCAATGATTTTGGAATGAGATAATCGAGCAGGTGTCCACATACTTTTGGTCATGTAGTGTACATTTACAACCAACTACATGCAATTCACAGCTTGGACACCAGGGGGTTGATAACAACACAATGAACACATTGGTAAAGCTAAGCAAACGGAGAAGTTGGGACCTCCCTTGATGTAGGCGCTGGGGTAGATCTTGTGCACGGCATCGCCGGGGGCGCGGCCGGCTTCCCTGTCCAGGTAGTAGCTCTGCACAAACACTGCGTGGTCGCTATGGCAACGGACCCACACGTCCCCTTCACCTTTGCACTCCAGCTGGATCCCCTTCCCGATGTGGAGCCTTGAAGTGAAAAGAACAGCAGTTATTATCAGTGGGGTGACCAAATACTCTTCTGGCAATGTCAAGAATTCACCTCCATTCAGAGCTAGAAGCTCATCATAGTTAAACGGTAAGGGGGGTAGGAGGCTGGGACGCCGTACCTGGCTCTTTCAATGGCCTCTGTCCGGTGCACGTTGCTCAGCTGGCCCAGACAAAAGCGGTCTCCACCCGACGGGTCCACGTAGCCGTCCACGGTCACGACAGGGCAAGTGGAGGGCACCTTGAAGGTCTCGCCCACCTGCACGTCCATCTCAAAGTAAGCGGTGGAGCACCAGTAATCGGGCGCTGCAACAGACCGCAGCAACAACACCCCAAACTCAGTCCTCTCCAGACTCACTCATGGCACTCTGAACACCTTGTTGGGTGAATATAGGTGTTGTGCTTCACTTACCTGGATGGTTGGATATGGGGGGCTGGAAGCCATGCTCGTTGTGCACAGGCCCTACGAAGGTGACATGAAAGCAGCAATGTTAAATCTTGGAACGTAACTCCTTCAACCCAGTTCTAAGTTGCGGGCATTATATGTTCTAAAAGTGAAATTCATGTTCTACTACTACAGAGAGTAATCCTGATGGTGGCATGGACTCACAGTAGTGCCCTGGATGAGGCATGGGTGGGTGGTGTTGCAGGTGCCCATTCTGATGGTGAGGCATGTTGGGCATGAAGCTGCTGTTTCTCGTCCAGGTGGAGGTGGCATCTGTAAGGGCACAGGTGGATTCTTACAGATGAGAATTGTAGGGAGAGCCACACTTCAACACTGCCCATACAGCTAGTAAATGAGCTGCGATACATTTCAAAGAGGGTCGGGGAAAGTCGGGGTGTAAATAAGAGCCAATGAGAGGGAAAAGAGAAAGTGACCACAGGTGGGCAACATAATAAGTTCCTTTTCCTAAGCCATTACATTGCAGAATGAGTTTGACATTACTGTGAGATGACTAATTTAGGGGTGTTGTAATCTTCTGTCAACAAGCCACAAGTAGATAAGCTGTAGCCAAATAAACCACCCAAACTTTGCCTATGACCTCTAATGATTTGGGTGAGGAGGATACAAAGAGCAATAAAATTAGGGGGAGATAAAGTGGATAGGGTGGCACTGAGTAGGCACTCACTTCCTGATCCAACAGAGATGCTGGGGAAGGCGGAGGTGGTGCGGGCATCAGCGAGGGGCAGCAGGCCAGCGGTGCTGAAGGGCTCCGAGGGGGTCCCAACTCGGCTGGAGGGAGGATGCTGGATGGTTTGGAGGGAGTGACCCCCATCCATGGTGGGCAGCTGGGGCTGGCCGTCAAAGTCGTACTCATCTTTAACCATCAGTCCCAGGCTGGTAGCTGAGAGCACATAGAGAGCAGCAGTCATGATACAAGTCAACAACAAACAAAACATGCATTAACAGAAGATAGTTGTATATTTTTTTAACGGAATTATCAAAACGAAGGTAACTTACCTGTGCTGGTAAGAGTCAAGCTTGATAGGTCTGTGAAATAAAATAAAAAGATCACTCAAGAGTTAAACCGTAAAAAATAAACTAACACCAGAGGCATCAGTGCACTCACCAATACCCGGAGACACCACCCGGTCGTAGTGGTAGGGGTTCACGCAGACATTGTCACACTTCAGGTCAAATGCAAACTGGCAGTATTTGACATGCTTCAGTTCATTTTTATGCAGATCGGGCCATCTCCACAACCGAGTGTAGATCACGTGGGGGAACCCTTTACGCCCTGCTACCTGAGAACATAAGATTAAACCCATTGATTTAACTAAATAAATACTTTCTTCTTCACCCAAAAGTGCTAATAGGTCCCATACCCTATACTTTTCACCTTTACAAGATCCTCAGTCATAATGCCATCTCATCTCGCCATTTTTACCTTTGCCGCTTACCCCAGGGGTGTATTCACTAGGAACCAAAGAAGCAAACGGGCCGAAATCGGGAGAGACTAACTTGAACAATGACAAAGGATTGTTTTGGTTGCAAAACATTTTCTGTTACTACATGTTTTTCTACGGTGTGTACTAGTGAATACACCCTTGATCCCCAGACAGTGGTGTACTCCCTACCTGCAGGCGGCCATCCAGAGTCCGCTGGATGGTGACACACTTGCTGGGGTGAGCTCCATTGGTGGTGATGGCTGTGATAAGGGAGTCCAGTTCATCCTTCTTCTCCTTCAGCTTTTTCACTAGACTTTCTATTGCTCGCTTGGCAAAGGTCTCACTCTCTGCCCCTTGCCTATGACACATCAAGCTGTGTACAATGCTCAGGCAAGCGTCGTTACTCGTAGGCATGTTGGTGATAGACATCCTGAGGTCCAATAGAGTATACTACTCCGTATAGGAAATAAATAATTTGTCCCAACAATAAATGTTGCTGTTTTGTCGTGTTTATAGTGTGGAGCAACGCATAAGAAAGATTTCGATATGAGAGGGTGTTTGTTTCCCCTCCAGTCACTGTCACTCTGGTTGTCCAGTTGTCCAAGTTGAAGTCCAAGGCATCCCAGAACAAAATTAAATGGATTGTCACACTTGCTGTGCGTCCAAAACCCACCGCTTCAAGGGCTAGGATTAAGGGAAAAAGAGGACAAGAGTGGGTTATTATGGCACTGTACATACACTGAACAAAAATATAAACGCAACATGAAACATGGGACCAACACTTTACATGAGCTGAAATAAAAGATCACAGAAATTTTCACAAATTTGGTTACATCCCTGTTAGTGAGCTTTTCTCCTTTGCCAGGATAATCCACCCACCTGACAGGTGTGGCATATCAAGAAGAAGATTAAACAGAATGATCATTACACAGGTGCACCTTGTGCTGGGGACAATAAAAGGCCAGTATAAAATATACAGTTTTGTGACAACATAATGCCACAGATGTCTCCAATTGAGGGAGTGTGCAATTGGCATGCTGAATTCAGGAATGTCCACCAGAGCTGTTGCCAGAGAATTTAATGTTAATTTCTCTACCATATGCCACCTACACCATTGTTTTAGAGAACTTGGCAGTACATCCAATAGGCCTCACAACCGCAGACCACGTGTAACCACGCCAGCCCATGAGCTCCAAATCCAGCTTCTTCACCAGCCACCCGGGCAGCTGATGAAACTGTGGGTTTTGCACAACTGAAGAATTTCTGCACAAACTGTCAGAAACCATCTCAGGGAAGCTCATCTGCGTGCCCAGTGTCCTCACCAGGGGCTTGACCTAACTGCAGTTTGGTGTCGTAACTTACTTCAGTGGGCAAATACTAACCTTAGATGGCCACTGGCACCCTGGAGAAGTGTGCTCTTGACGAATTAATCCCGGTTTCAACTGTACCGAGCGGATGGCAGACAGCGTATATCGAGTCATGTGGGTGAGCGGTTTGCTGATGCCAACGTGCCCCATGGTGGTGGGGTTATGGTATCGGCAGGCATAAGCTAAGGACAACGAACACAATTGCATATTAATCGATGGCAATTTGAATGCAAAGAGATCCCGAGGCCCATTGTTATGCCATTCATCCGCCGCCATCACCTCATGTTTCAGCATGATAATGCACGGCCCCATGTCGCAAGGATCTGTACACAATTCCTAGAAGCTGAAAATGTCCCAGTTTGTCCATTGCCTGCATACTCACCAGACATATCACTCATTGAGCATGTTTGGGATGGTCTGGATTGACGTGTACGACAGCGTGTTCCAGTTCCCGCCAATATCCAGCAACTTCGAGCTGCCATTGAAGAGGAGTGGTCACACCAGATACTGTTTTTTTTTAATCCACACCCCTACTTAAAAAAAATAAAATAAAGGTATTTGTGACCAACAGATGCATATCTGTATTCCCAGGGCCTAATGAATTTACCTCAATTGACTGGTTTCCTTATATGAACTGTAACTCAATAACATCTTTTAAATTCTTGCATGTTGCATTTATATTTTTGTTCAGTGTATCTTACCAATATCTCATAAGAAAAATGAAGAAACCCACACACTGCTCTTGATAGGTAAAGCTTATTAAAGAGCAGTGATACTATCGGACTCAAGGCCTTCGTCAGAGCTTTTGTGAGTTTAAAATGTGCAGCCTTATGTAGACATAGCTCCACACACATCTGTTCCAATGCATCCGAGGTTGGAGTCGAGGGGAAAAAAGTGTCACCAAATATAACAATGTGCATTTCATAAATATTCTAATAAAAGGCGTGTACATAAAACGTATTAAACACGTCTGTAAAACCACAATGAGGACATCGGCACACCAAGCAAGTTTTCATAAACCAATGGTTGCAGCGCAAGAAACACATCAGAATAATCAGAAATGGGGGCATTAATTCATGTTCACATTTACAACATAACATACATAGCCATTTCATCATTAAGACCTTTAGGAAATTATGTCTGGAGGGTGAAAATCCCAAAACATTCTCTTTTGCTCAGATTATTATTTATATCACCTCCCCTGTCTGATATGTCAACTTTCTCTATGCCACAGAATCTAAAAGGTAGAAATGTCATGTCTTTGGTCATTAAAATGTACTGTACAGTGAAATATAAGTATGCCCCCAATTCAACCCTTACAAAAAAGATGGCAGTTTTGAAACTGCAGTAAAAGTGCAGTAACAGCGGTATTTTGGACACAGTAATTGCAGTTACACAACATTACTGCAGTATTCTTTTTTTGATATTTAGGATGCAGTATTTGCAACATACTCTAAGTATACTCATACTCTAAGTGCAATCTTTTTTGTAAGGGAATTCTGATCTCTAATACAGCCACAGTGTGACTTCAACATTAGTTTAAAAATATATATATTTTGTTCAATTTATATGGCAACATTCCAAACTTGTTTAGCATTATCTAGATCAAATACGTAACGATAGCACTATTTGTATCCACTTGCATCACTTTCAAATAGAGGGGACGTATTTTGAAGGCGAACCACAAATTCAAGTGACTAATCCTTATTGTGTCTAGCATCACATAGGTCAAAACTACTATTGTGGCTGACTTGGGTCAAAACACGTCTAACATTACAGCTAAATTAGCGGACTAAACTCCACGGTGAAGGAAGCTTCTGATGAACTGCAACGGAGTGGAGTTTAGTCAGCTATTTTAACAGTAGCTAGTTACGGTAACTAAAGTAACCCAATGCACAATAATAAAACATCTGGTAGTCGGTCACAAGATGCTATTGTTGCTACAACCAGTTAGCTAACGTGCTGGCTTTGGCTTCTCAAAACGAAGATGTCAACAGAAATTAGCTGTTATTCTCAGTCCAAATGTTCATATGGTCTTGCAAATGTTAGCTAACTATCCACTGTTACTTTGCCTGATATTAATCAGCAGCGGTGTAAAAGAAGGGAGGTTTGAGCCCATTGATTAGGCTATTTCGCTGGCAGGCTGCACTAGCTTCCCAAACTACGCTAGCCTCCCGTCTCGGCCTCATCCACATACCCTGCAAACGCGTTATTTATGCTCTTGCATTTGCGCTCGAATTGTGCTGATCGTCCGTGCTTCTTTGTTCGATCATTTAAAATAACATAAGGAAATCTTTTGAATTTCAAAATAAACGTAGATAAACATCAGATAAGTTGGATAACAAAACACGGATTTGTATCAGCGCTTCTCGTTCCCAGCAATTTCCTCCAACATGGCGCTTTGCGCATGGGCGACATTATGTAGTATAGCACTCACAACAAACAGTGAACAACCAGGGGAGGATAAAAATGATGGTTAGGGAGAAATCAACCTTACGAACACTAGGTGTCGTCGTATACCCAAAGATCAAATAGACTTTCAACAGTACTTGATAGAGTCCACAAGCTTGCTGCACTGATGGAAAATGTCACTATTTCACATGATATGTACACTGCTCAAAAAAATAAAGGGAACACTAAAATAACACATCCTAGATCTGAATGAATGAAATAATCTTATTAAATACTTTTTTCTTTACATAGTTGAATGTGCTGACAACAAAATCAATGGAAATCCAATTTATCAACCCATGGAGGTCTGGATTTGGAGTCACACTCAAAATTAAAGGTGAAAACCACACTACAGGCTGATCCAACTTTGATGTAATGTCATTAAAACAAGTCAAAATGAGGCTCAGTAGTGTTTGTGGCCTCCACGTGCCTGTATGACCTCCCTACAACGCCTGGGCATGCTCCTGATGAGGTGGCGGATGGTCTCCTGAGGGATCTCCTCCCAGACCTGGACTAAAGCATCCTCCAACTCCTGGACAGTCTGTGGTGCAACGTGGCGTTGGTGGATGGAGTGAGACATGATGTCCCAGATGTGCTCAATTGGATTCAGGTCTGGGGAACGGGCGGGCCAGTCCATAGCATCAATGCCTTCCTCTTGCAGGAACTGCTGACACACTCCAGCCACATGAGGTCTAGCATTGTCTTGCATTAGGAGGAACCCAGGGCCAACCGCACCAGCATATGGTCTCACAAGGGGTCTGAGGATCTCATCTCGGTACCTAATGGCAGTCAGGCTACCTCTGGCGAGTACATGGAGGGCTGTGTGGCCCCCCAAAGACATGCCACCCCACACTATGACTGACCCACCGCCAAACCGGTCATGCTGGAGGATGTTGCAGGCAGCAGAACGTTCTCCACGGCGTCTCCAGACTGTCACGTCTGTCACATGTGCACAGTGTGAACCTGCTTTCATCTGTGAAGAGCACAGGGCGCCAGTGGCGAATTTGCCAATCTTGGTGTTCTCTGGCAAATGCCAAACGTCCTGCACGGTGTTGGGCTGTAGGCACAACCCCCACCTGTGGACGTCGGGCCCTCATACCACCCTCATGGAGTCTGTTTCTGACCGTTTGAGCAGACACATGCACATTTGTGGCCTGCTGGAGGTCATTTTGCAGGGCTCTGGCAGTGCTCCTCCTGCTCCTCCTTGCACAAAGGCGGAGGTAGCGGTCCTGCTGCTGGGTTGTTGCCCTCCTACGGCCTCCTCCACGTCTCCTGATGTACTGGCTTGTCTCCTGGTAGCGCCTCCATGCTCTGGACACTACGCTAACAGACACAGCAAACCTTCTTGCCACAACTCTCATTGATGTGCCATCCTGGATGAGCTGCACTACCTGAGCCACTTGTGTGGGTTGTAGACTCCGTCTCATGCTACCACTAGAGTGAAAGCACCGCCAGCATTCAAAAGTGACCAAAACATCAGCCAGGAAGCATAGGAACTGAGAAGTGGTCTGTGGTTACCACCTGCAGAACCACTCCTTTATTGGGGGTGTCTTGCTAATTGTCTATAATTTCCACCTGTTGTCTATTCCATTTGCACAACAGCATGTGAAATTGATTGACAATCAGTGTTGCTTCCTAAGTGGACAGTTTGATTTCACAGAAGTGTGATTGACTTGGAGTTACATTGTGTTGTTTAAGTGTTCCCTTTATTTTTTTGAGCAGTATATATTATCTGGGACATTTTGGATCTGTTAGTGATGTGGACACCAAGGAACTTGAAGCTCTCAACCTGCTCAACTACAGCCTCCTTTTCCTGTAGTCCACAATCATCTCCTTTGTCTTGATTATGTTGAGGGATAGGTTGTTATTCTTAATGTTCTTGGGCACAGGGACTATGGTGGTCTGCTTGAAACTTGTTGGTATTACAGACTCAATCAGGGACATGTTGAAAATGTCAGTGAAGACACCTGCTAGTTGGTAAGCACATGCCCGGAGCACAAGTCCTGGTAATCTGTCTGGCTCCGCTGCCTTGTGAATGTTGACCTGTTTAACTTTTTAAGGTATAGGGGGCAGTATTTTCATTTTCGGATGAAAAGCGTGCCCAGAGTAAACTGCCTAATACTCGGGCCCAGAGTCAAATATTTGCATATTATTAGTAGATTTGGATATAAAGCACTCTGAAGTTTCTAAAACTGTTTGAATGATGTCTGTGAGTATAACAGAACTCATATGGCAGGCAAAAACCTGAGAAAAATCCAACCAGGAAGTGGGAAATCTGAGAATTGTAGTTCTTCTTTTGAATCCCTATCGAAACTACAGTGTCTGTGGGGTCACGTTGCACTTCCTAAGGCTTCCATTGGCTGTCAACAGCCTTTAGAAACATGTTTCATCATTCCCCTGTTACTGGGCAGAGAATAGTAGCTCAGTCAATGAGTGGACTGCCTATGGACAAAGGGCTTGGGTATGCGCGCCGTTCCTTCTTTTTCTCCTGGAATGAATACGCTATTGTCTGGTTGGAATATTATCAACGTTTTATCTTAAAAAGACCCTAAGGCTTGATTGTAAACAATGTTTGACATGTTTCTACGACCGGTAATGGAACATTTTGACTTTTCGTGTCCTGATTTACGCTCGCGTGTTATGCCTTTGGATAGTGATCTGAACGCACGAACAAAACGGAGGTATTTGGACATAAATATGGAGTATTTTGAACAAAACGAACATTTCTTGTGGCAGTAGGAGTCCTCAGAGTGCATTCTTACGAAGATCAGCAAAGGTAAGAGAATATTTATAATACTAATTCAGAGTTTTGTTGATGCCAAAACTTGGCGGGTAGCTGTATAGCTTGCTTCGATGGCTGAGCTATGTACTCAGAATATTGAACAATCTGCTTTCTCCGTAAAGTTATTTTGAAATCTGACAAAGCGGTTGAGTCAAGGAGTAGTGTATCTATAATTCTTTCAATAACTGTTGTAAATTTGATCAACGTTTATGATGAGTATTTTTGTAAATTGATGTGCAAGTTTTGGTGGGAATACATTTTCTGAACATCACGCGCCAATGTAAAATGCTGTTTTTGGATATAAATATGAACTTTATTGAGCAAAACATACATGTATTATATAACATGAAGTCCTATGAGTGCCATCTGATGAAGATCATCAAAGGTTAGTGAATATTCTAGCTGTACTTTTGGTTTTTGTGATGCATGTCCTTGCTTGGAAAATGGCTGTGTGGTTTTTCTTGTGAAGTTTATGTCCTAACATAATCTAATTTTATGCTTTCGCCGTAAAGCCTTTTTTAAATCGGACAATGTGGTTAGATTAACGAGAGTCTTATCTTTACAATGGTGTAAAATAGTTGATTGTTTGAGAAAATGAAATTATGAGATTTTTGCTGTTTTGTATTTTGCGCCATGCTATTTCACTGGCTGTTGAATAGTGTGTCCCGCAGGTGGGACGGTAGCATCCCACGTAGCCCTGAGAAGTTAAAGGACTAACTCACGTCGGCTACGGAGAGTGTGATCACACAGTCATCCGGAACAGCGGATGCTCTCATGCATGCCTCAGTGTTGCTTACCTTGAAGCGAGCATAGAAGTGATTTAGCTCGTCTGGTAGGCTCGTGTCACTGGGCAGCTCGCGGCTGTGCTTCCCTTTGTAGTCTGTAATAGTTTGCAAGCCCTGCCACATAAGATGAGCGTCGGAGCCGGTGTAGTATGATTTAATCTTGCCTATTTGATGGTTCGTCGGAATGCATAACAGGTTTTATTGTAAGCTTCCGGGTTAGAGTTCCGCACCTTGAAAGTGACAGCTCTACCCTTTAGCTCAGTGCGAATGTTGCCTGTAATCCATGGCTTCTGGATGGGGTATGTACGTACAGTCACTGTGGAGATGACGTTCTCGATGCACTTATTGATAAAGCCAGTGACTGATGTGGTATACTCCTCAATGCCATCGGAAGAATCCCGGAACATGTTCCAGTCTCTGCTAGCAAAACAGTCCTGTAGTTTAGCATCTGCTTCATCTGACCACTTTTTAATAGACCGAGTCACTGCTGCTTCCTGCTTTAATTTGAGCTTGTATGCAGGAATCAGGAGGATAGAATTGTGGTCAGATTTACCAAATGGAGGGCGAGGGAGAGCTTTGTATGTGTCTCTGTGTGTGGAGTACAGGTTATCTAGAACTGTTTTCCCTCTGTTTTGTTATTTAACATGTTGATAGAAATTAGGTAAAACTGATTTAAGTTTCCCTGCATTAAAGTCCCCGGCCACTAGGAGCGCCGTCTCTGGGTGAGCGGTTTCCTGTTTGCTTATTTCCTTATACAGCTGACTGAGTGTGGTCTTAGTGCCAGCATCCGTCTGTGGTGGTAAATAAACAGCTACAAAAAGTATGGATGAAACCTCTCTTGACAAATAGTGTGGTCTACGGCTTATCATAAGATACTCTACTTCAGGCGAGCAAAATCTAGAGACTTCCTTAGATTTCGTGCACCAGCTGTTGTTTACAAATATGCACAGACCACCCCCCCCCCCCCCCGACCACCAGCGTATATCCCGCTAGCTGAATATCCATGTTATCATTCAGCCATGATTCCATGAAACATAGGATATTACAGTTTTTGATGTCCCATTGGTAGGATATTCGTGATCGTACCTCGTCTAATTTATCGTCCAATGATTGCACGTTGGCAAGTAATATGGACGGTAACGGCAGCTTTCCAACTCACCGTCTGCGGATCCTTATGAGGCACCCCGCTCTGTGTCCTCTGTACCTGCGTCTCTTTCTCTTGCCAATGACGGGGATGTTGGACTTGTCACGTGTTCGAAGTACATCCTGTGCGTCCTGCTTGTTGAAGAAAAAATATTTCTCTAATCCGAGGTGAATGATCGCTGTCCTGATATGCAGAAGCTCTTTTTTGCCGTTAGATACGGTGGCAGAAACATTATGTACAAAATAAGTTACAAATAACGCGAAAAACCCCCACATAATAGCACAATTGGTTTGGCGCCCGTAAAACTGCTGTCATTTCTTCCGGTGCCATACTCTTCTAAAAAGTAATTTATACACACGATATACTAGTAACTCTATTAGAGTCATCTCTTGTACACCACACTAAAGGTCTATCTCTTTCTCTACTATTAAGAAGATTTAAGATATTGTAGCATGTTGTTTGTAATGGTAGTCTAGGTGCGAAGGCCATCCCATGCCAACAGTCAATTGACTGTTGGCATGGGATCCCGTGATTGCCTGAGGACCCGGCTGCCATAGAATTGACCTTTGATTGATGGATGTGCCTAGTGACAAGCTGCTGGAGCCTGTCCTCTGCATGGTGAGAAACACACATGCACACCACATACATACTCAGTATGTTGACTGACATTCACTGCTCACAAACATGCTGGTACTTGCTGTTTCAACATACACGTCCAGGTATTGCACATTAACTCTCACATTTGTGTAATTGCTGAACCATGCTCATGCTTGTGTTTGTCTTCTCTGTGTCCCTCTGCCCTCCAGTCTGACATGCTGTGCTCACTATCCACCATGCGACCCACAGTCAACACGGAAGACTTGTTCAAGGTCAGGAAGTTCACAAAGAACTTGGGACAGGAGGGTTGAGAGGTCCCGGTCAGCCGGGGCTTCACTACTCCTTACCGTGTCTCTCCTCTAACGCCCCATTCGTGCAACCTCCTGTCAACTAGTAGCTACAGTACTACAAACTTGGACTTGTTCGACTAATCTGCATTGGCAAGAATGATGGAGCATTTTAACCTCATGCATATTCTTTCCCTCTAATCATACACTATTTGACAGAGTCCTGAAGACTGAAATACTTCTTATTTCTTTCTTTGTCATCCTGCGCTTTTTTAATTTTAAAATTTGTATTAATCATTATGAAGGAGTGTCAGGGAAAACTTTGATAGCAGGAGGGGTGAAGTCAGGCGCAGGAGACTGAGATCCGTTTAAACGTACGTTTAATAATCAAAACAGAAAACATGCCGCAACAAGGCAGGTTGCAAAACAACTAGGAAGGAGGACAGCTCCAAAGATCCACAAGGAGGCGGCGCAGCCCGGCAACCCTAAAGCCTAAACAAGCAGCTTCACTGGGAAAACATACAAAAATTCCCAACTATCAAACAACATGACAAAGAACAATCCTGCACAAATCCCCAAATGAAACAGACAAACTAAATACCCCCACTAATTGACTAACACAAAACAGGTGCAGATCTAATCAGACAAAACCAACAGACACAGAAACATAGATCGGTGGCAGCTAGTAGGCAGGCGACGACGACCGCTGAGCACCGCCCGACCGGGGAGAGGTGCCACCTTCCGTGGACGTTGTGACAGGAGTGCTGTTGAAGCGATCATTTTCTTGTCTCGCAACTGTATAATTAGATTCATGTGTTTTATTCAATGTGAAAGTCTTAAAGGAAAACGCCACCCAAAATCTATATTTTTCAAAGTAAAAAATGTGCCCATTATTCTTTTGAAAATTCTTCAAGATCTGTCAAATTGGTTGTTGATCATTGGTAGACAACCATTTTCAGGTCTTCCAATAGATTTTTAAGTAGATTTATGTCAAAACTATAACCCTGACACTCAGGAACATTCACTGTCTTCTTGGTAAGCAACTCCAGTTTATACAAAGGGTGGGTCTAATCCTGAAAAAAACGCATTCCAGCCGGTGTCTATTCCACAAGTTGCCACCGGCTAAATCTATGACATTAAAATGCCTATTTTACTCTGTTCCATCTAACTGCGTAATCCATTGTCTCATCAGCCCAGCCTAGCAATTTATAAACTTGATCTCCACTATAAAAAGCATCTAGACATTATCAAACATTTCTTTTAGACTAACATTTAGTTTTCAACAGCCGAGATTTGTATAATCCTTGCTGTCTGTCTCTCCGACATTTGCAACATTGTTTCAATATTCAAATTCGACGTACTGATGTCCCATAGTAATGAACGTGTTGTGAGTCGGGACAAGACAGACAGGCATTTCTCAGCCAGTCGAAATCATGACTGGCATACTTTTTATGGGTATATACAAAAAATGTAAATTTTAAAAAGGTCAAACGAAACAGATAATTTGCAGTCTTTCTATCTTCAGTTTGAAGTGATTGTGTTACTGTAGCTGTGTTGTTGGCTAGCTCCTCTAAACAACAGTGTCCTGACAAGTGATCACATTTTCTATGCCAGGCAAAATCTCACTTCATCAGCTTATTGTAATGGATGTATCCAAATCAATGTCACTACTTTGCAGCTACTTAGCTGTTATTCTAGCTGCACTTTTTTTGACGTAACTGTAAGTTATCCGCAGTTGGCTAGCTAGCAAGCAAGGTGTTGTGACATGACTATCATTAATGTGATGACTGCTATTTATCGAATAATTACCTACTACGTTTAATTATTACTCTATTAAATTAATCATGTAACAATTAACAATTAAAAAGTTGTTTACCAAGTTACTATCTCCCGACTTAAACTCAAAAGATTATCTAAATATCTCTTACATCAATAACAGTCAATTATTAATTATGTCCTCATATCAGACTCATTTTGAATGGCATTGACTTCGTAAATCTGCACGAACCCTAACATAAGTGATGAATCAACAATACACAAATTGGCTTAATTATTTATTTACTAACTAACTAAATAATCACACAGAAATACATAAACACACACACGGTATAGGTTATTGATTACTAACATAATGCAATGAAAATAGTCCCTAGTGGACTAACAAAAACATGATTGTTTGGTTACACAATGGAAAGGGGGTGGGGAAAGATAAAGAGAGGGAGAGACAGAGAGAGTCAACTTATCGTACATACATTTGGAAACTACGCTCACCGTAACCAGAACATTTAGCACCCTAACAACCACTCATTGGGATTAGAAATGTAACATATATTTACGCGTAGATGTCAAACTAAGTATTACAGGACACTACATAAAGTGTAAAATAATAGGTTATAAATGTTCTGCTGTTCCGGACAACTGTGTGATCACGCTCTCTGTAGCCGACGTGAGTAAGACCTTTAAACAGGTCAACATACACAAGGCTGCAGGGCCAGACGGATTACCAGGACGTGTGATCTGAGCATATGCTGACCAACTGGCAGATGTCTTCACTGACATTTTCAACATGTCCCTGATTGAGTCTGTAATACCAACATGTTTCAAGCAGACCACCATAGTCCCTGTGCCCAAGAACACAAAGGCAACCTGCCTAAATGACTACAGACCCGTAGCACTCACATCCATAGCCACAAAGTGCTTTGAAAGGTTGGTAATGGCTCACATCAACAACATTATCCCAGAAACCCTAGACCCTCTCAATTTGCATACCGCCCAAACAGATCCACAGATGATGCAATCTCTATTGCACTCCACACTGCCCTTTCCCACCTGGACAAAAGGAACACTTATGTGAGAATGCAATTCATTGACTACAGCTCAGCGTTCAACACCATAGTACCCTCAAAGCTCATCACTAAGCTAAGGATCCTGGGACTAAACACCTCCCTCTGCAACTGGATCCTGGACTTCCTGACGGGCCGCCCCTAGGTGGTGAGGGTAGGCAGCAACACATCTGCCACACTGATCCTCAACACTGGAGCTCCCAGGGGTGCGTGCTCAGTCCCTCCTATACTTCCTGTTCACCCACGACTGCATGGCCAGGCACGACTCCAACACCATCATTAAGTTTGCAGACGACACAACAGTGGTAGACCTGATCACTGACAATGACGAGGCAGCCTATAGGGAGGAGGTCAGAGACCTGGCCGGGTGGTGCCAGAATAACAACCTATCCCTCAACGTAACAAAGACTAAGGAGATGATTGTGGACTACAGGAAAAGGAGGACCGAGCACGCCCCCACTCTCATCGACGGGGCTGTAGTGGAGCAGGTTGAGAGCTTCAAGTTCATTCGTGTCCACATCAACAACAAACTAGACAGCCGTTAAGAGGGCACGACAAAGCCTATTCCCCCCCAGGAAAGTAAATTCCTAGATCCTCAAAAGGTTCTACAGCTGCAGCATCGAGAGCATCCTGACTGGTTGCATCACTGCCTGGTACGGCAATTGCTCGGCCTCTGACCGCAAGGCACTACAAATGGTAGTGCATACGGCCCAGCCCAGTACATCACTGGGGCTAAGCTGCCTGCCATCCAGGACCTCTACACCAGGCAGTGTCAGAGGAAGGCCCTAAAAATTGTCAAAGACCCCAGCCACCCCAGTCATAGACTGTTCTCTCTACTACCGCATGGCAAGCGGTACCGGAGTGCCAAGTCTAGGACAAAAAGGCTTTTAAACAATTTTTACCTCCAAGCCATAAGACTCCTGAACAGGTAATCAAATGGATACCCGGACTATTTGCATTGTGAGCCCCCCCACAACCCCTCTTTTTACGCTGCTGCCATTCTCTGTTTATCATATATGCATAGTCACTATACAGTGAGGGAAAAAAGTATTTGATCCCCTGCTGATTTTGTATTTGATCCCCTGCTGATGTTATAAAATTATTTGCATTTTAATGAGGGAAATAAGTATTTGACCCCTCTGCAAAACATGACTTAGTACTTGGTGGCAAAACCCTCCAGGACCCTCCAGCCACTCCAGGACCTTAATGTGCTTCTTCTTGAGCCACTCCTTTGTTGCCTTGGTCGTGTGTTTTGGGTCATTGTCATGCTGGAATACCCATCCACGACCCATTTTCAATGCCCTGGCTGAGGGAAGGAGGTTCTCACCCAAGATTTGATGGTACATGGCCCCGTCCATCGTCCCTTTGATGCGGTGAAGTTGTCCTGTCCCCTTAGCAGAAAAACACCCCCAAAGCATAATGTTTCCACCTCCATGTTTGACGGTGGGGATAGTGTTCTTGGGGTCATAGGCAGCATTCCTCCTCCTCCAAACACGGCGAGTTGAGTTGATGCCAAAGAGCTCCATTTTGGTCTCATCTGACCACAACACTTTCACCCAGTTGTCCTCTGAATCATTCAGATGTTCATTGGTAAACTTCAGATGGGCATGTATATGTGCTTTCTTGAGCAGGGGGACCTTGCGGGCGCTGCAGGATTTCAGTCCTTCACGGCGTAGTGTGTTACCTGTTTTCTTTGTGACTATGGTCCCAGCTGCCTTGAGATCATTGACAAGATCCTCCCGTATAGTTCTGGGCTGATTCCTCACCGTTCTCATGATCATTGCAACTCCACGAGGTGAGATCTTGCATGGAGCCCCAGGCCGAGGGAGTTCTTTTGTGTTTCTTCCATTTGCGAATAACTGTTGTCACCTTCTCACCAAGCTGCTTGGCGATGGTCTTGTAGCCCATTCCAGCCTTGTGTAGGTCTACAATCTTGTCCCTGACATCCTTGGAGAGCTCTTTGGTCTTGGCCATGGTGGAGAGTTTGGAATCTGATTGATTGATTGCTTCTGTGGACAGGTGTCTTTTATACAGGTAACAAGCTGAGATTATGAGCACTCCCTTTAAGAGTGTGCTCCTAATCTCAGCTCGTTACCTGTATAAAAGACACCTGGGAGCCAGAAATCTTTCTGATTGAGAGGGGGTGAAATACTTATTTCCCTCATTAAAATGCAAATCAATTTATAACATTTTTGAGATGAGTTTTTCTGGATTTTTTTGTTGTTATTCTGTCTCTCACTGTTCAAATAAACCTACCATTAAAATGATAGACTGATCATTTCTTTGTCAGTGGGCAAACGTACAAAATCAGCAGGGGATCAAATACTTTTTTCCCTCACTGTAACTATACACTCATGTACATACTACCATACTACCTAATTGGGCTGACCAATTAGGTAGTAGCCCGGTTAGCCCTAATTGGGCTAACCGGGCAATCTGCGTTGCGTCCCACCCACCACCCGCCAACCCCTCTTTTACGCTACTGCTACTTTCTGTTCATCATATATGCATAGTCACTTTAACCATATCTACATGTACACACTACCTCAATCAGCCCGACTAACCGGTGTCTGTATGTAGCCTCGCTACTTTTATAGCCTTGCTACTGTATATAGCCTGTCTTTTTACTGTTGTTTTTATTTCTTTACCTACCTATTGTTCACCTAATACCTTTTTTGCACTATTGGTTAGAGCCTGTAAGTAATCATTTCACTGTAAGGTCTACACTTGTTGTATTCGGCGCACGTGACAAATACACTTTGATTTGATTCTGCTGATTTATGAAGGTTATCTCATGATCCACAGGTTACTGTAGGGTGTGATAGGTATTTAGGTGGGTTGATGGACCTGCAAAGCTTGCATTTGTGTGTGTGTGTGTGTGTGTCACGCCCTGACCTGAGAGAGCCGTTTTCTCTGTTTAGTTAGGTCGGGGTGTGATATGGGGTGGGCATTCTATGTATTTTATTTCTATGTTTTGGCCGGGTATGGTTTCCAATCAGAGGCAGCTGTCTATCGTTGTCTCTAATTGGGAGCCATACTTAGGCAGCTTTTTCCCACCTGGTTTTTGTGGGTAGTTGTTTTCTGTTTTGTATTATGTGACCTGACAGAACTGGTGGCTTTCGTTTTGTTTCATTTGTTAAAGTGTTTCGTATTATTAAATAATTATCATGAACACTCACCACGCTGCGCTTTGGTCCCCTCCTTTCGACAGCCGTAACAGAACTACCCACCAACAAAGGACCAAGCAGCGTGGGCCGATTGACTGGACCTGGGAGGAAATCCTGGATGGGGCAGGACCCTGGACAAGGCCTGGGGAGTATCGCCGTCTGCAAGAAGAGATAGAGGCAGCGAAAGCAGAACGGCGATACTGGGAGGAACAGGCAAGGAAACAATGGAAGCCCGAGAGGAAGCGGCACATTTTTTTTGGGGGGGGGGCACACGGGGAGATTGGCGAAGTCGGAGTTGAGACCTGAGCCAACTCCCCGTGCTTACCGTGGGGAGCGAGTGACCGAGCAAGCATCGTGTTATGCGATGATGCGCACTATGTCGCCAATGTGCACTCACAGCCCAGTGCGCTCGGTGCAAGCCCCTCACCGTTGCCGTTCTAGGTACTCAGCCAGGAAGGAGTGTGCCTGCTCAGCGTTCCTGGTCTCCGGTGCGTCTCTTCAGCCCAGGTTATCCTGCGCCAGCACTACGCACGGTACCCCCCGTTCACCAGCACAGCCCAGTTCGTCCTGTACCAGCACTCCGCCATTGCTGGGCTAAAATAACCATCCAGCCAGGACGGGGTGTGCCAGGCCTAAGCTCCATACCTCCAGTGCGTCTCCACGGCCCAGTATAGCCTGTGCCTGCTCTGCGCACCCAGTCTCCTGTGCGTCTCCCCAGTCCGGTAAGACCGGTTCCAGCTCCACGTAGGAAGCCTCCAGTGATGATCAATGGTCTGAAGCCGCCAGTGATAATCCATGGCACGAAGCCTCCAGTGATGATCCATGGCCCGGAGCCTGTAGGGATGATCCATGGCACGAAGCCTCCAGTGATGATCCATGGCCCGGAGTCTGCAGGGATGATCCATGGCACGAAGCTTCCAGTGATGATCTATGGCCCGGAGCCTGTAGGGATGATCCATGGCACAAAGCCTCCAGTGATAATTCATGGCCTGGAGACTCCAGTGATGATCCATGGCACAAAGCCTCCAGTGATGATCCATGGCGCAGATCCTGTAGTGATGATCCATGGCACGGAGCCTGCAGCGACGGTCCCCAGTCCGGAACCTACAGCGACGCTCCCCAGTCCGGAGCCTCCAGCGACGCTCCCCAGTCCGGAGCCTCCAGCGACGCTCCCCAGTCCGGAGCCTCCAGCGACGCTCCCCAGTCCGGAGCCTCCAGCGACGCTCCCCAGTCCGGAGCCTCCAGCGACGCTCCCCAGTCCGGAGCCTCCAGCGACGCTCCCCAGTCCGGAGCCTCCAACGACGCTCCCCAGTCCGGAGCCTCCAGCGATGGTCTGCAGCCCAGAACCTCCAGCGGCGGCCTGCAGCCCAGAACCTCCAGCGACGGTCTGCAGCCCAGAACCTCCAGCGGCGGCCTGCAGCCCAGAACCTCCAGCGGCGGCCTGCAGCCCAGAACCTCCAGCGGCGGTCTGCAGCCCAGAACCTCCAGCAATGATCTACAGTCCAGTTCTTTCAACGACGATCCATGGTCAGGTGGTAATAAAGCAGAAGGATCAGCGGGTGGAGCGGGGAGTACGCCCAGAACTGGAGCCGCCTCCTATGCTGGAGGTTAAGGTTATGTGGACTGCATTTGAGCCGCCGTAGACTTTTGTCACCCTCCCTACCCTCCCTTTTGTTTTGTGGTTTCTTTTGTTTTTGTTGCATTCGGGGTCTGCACCTTTGGGGGGGGGGGTACTGTAACGTCCTGACCCTAGTAAGATGTCATTTTCTATAGTAGAGTAGGTCAGGGTGTGACGGGGGTGTTTTGGTTTTTCTATGTTGTCTATTTCTATGTTTTAGTTCTAGTTTTTCTATTTCTATGTTGTTTTTTTGGGTTGATCTCCAGTTGGAGGCAGCTGATCCACGCTACCTCTGATTGGAGATCAATTGCCAGCCAGCTTTACCAACTAGCAGTACAGTAGAAACTAAATATACTGCTCAAAAAAATAAAGGGAACACTTAAACAACACAATGTAACTCCAAATCAATCACACTTCTGTGAAATCAAACTGTCCACTTAGGAAGCAACACTGATTGACAATAAATTTCACATGCTGTTGTGCAAATGGAATAGACAACAGGTGGAAATTATAGGCAATAAGCAAGACACCCCCAATAAAGGAGTGGTTCTGCAGGTGGAGACCACAGACCACTTCTCAGTTCCTATGCTTCCTGGCTGATGTTTTGGTCACTTTTGAATGCTGGCGGTGCTTTCACTCTAGTGGTAGCATGAGACGGAGTCTACAACCCACACAAGTGGCTCAGGTAGTGCAGCTCATCCAGGATGGCACATCAATGCGAGCTGTGGAAAGAAGGTTTGCTGTGTCTGTCAGCGTAGTGTCCAGAGCATGGAGGCGCTACCAGGACACAGGCCAGTACATCAGGAGACGTGGAGGAGGCCATAGGAGGGCAACAACCCAGCAGCAGGACCGCTACCTCCGCCTTTGTGCAAGGGGGAGCACTGCCAGAGCCCTGCAAAATGACCTCCAGCAGGCCACAAATGTGCATGTGTCTGCTCAAATGGTCAGAAACAGACTCCATGAGGGTGGTATGAGGGCCCGACGTCCACAGGTGGGGGTTGTGCTTACAGCCCAACACCGTGCAGGACATTTGGCATTTGCCAGAGAACACCAAGATTGGCAAATTCGCCACTGGCGCCCTGTGCTCTTCACAGATGAAAGCAGGTTCACACTGAGCACGTGACAGACGTGACAGAGTCTGGAGACACCGTGGAGAACGTTCTGCTGCCTGCAACATCCTCCAGCATGACCGGTTTGGCGGTGGGTCAGTCATGGTGTGGGGTGGCATTTCTTTGGGGGGCCGCACAGCCCTCCATGTGCTCGCCAGAGGTAGCCTGACTGTCATTAGGTACCGAGATGAGATCCTCAGACCCCTTGTGAGACCATATGCTGGTGCGGTTGGCCCTGGGTTCCTCCTAATGCAAGACAATGCTAGACCTCATGTGGCTGGAGTGTGTCAGCAGTTCCTGCAAGAGGAAGGCATTGATGCTATGGACTGGCCCGCCTGTTCCCCAGACCTGAATCCAATTGAGCACATCTGGGACATCATGTCTCGCTCCATCCACCAACGCCACGTTGCACCACAGACTGTCCAGGAGTTGGCGGAGGCTTTAGTCCAGGTCTGGGAGGAGATCACTCAGGAGACCATCCGCCACCTCATCAGGAGCTTGCCCAGGCATTGTAGGGAGGTCATACAGGCACGTGGAGGCCACACACACTACTGAGCCTCATTTTGACTTGTTTTAAGGACATTACATCAAAGTTGGATCAGCCTGTAGTGTGGTTTTCCACTTTAACCTCTCTAGGGCCGGCGGGACGAAATCGTCCCTCCTACGTAACAGCCAGTGGAATCCTGTGGCGCGTTATTCAAATACCTTAGAAATGCTATTACTTCAATTTCTCAAAGATATGACTATTTTACAGCATTTTAAAGACAAGACTCTCGTTAATCTAACCACACTGTCCGATTTCAAAAAGGCTTTACAGCGAAAGCAAAATATTAGATTATGTCAGCAGAGTACCCAGCCAGAAATAATCAGACACCCATTTTTCAAGCTAGTATATAATGTCACAAAAAACAAAACCACAGCTAAATGCAGCACTAACCTTTGATGATCTTCATCAGATGACAACCCTAGGACATTATGTTATACAATGCATGCATGTTTTGTTCAATCAAGTTCATATTTATATCAAAAAACAGCTTTTTTACATTAGCATGTGACGTTCAGAACTAGCATACCCCCCGCAAACATCCGGTGAATTTACTAAATTACGATAAACGTTCACAAAAAACATAACAATTATTTTAAGAATTATAGATACAGAACTCCTCTATGCACTCAATACGTCCGTTTTTAAAATAGCTTTTCGGTGAAAGCACATTTTGCAATATTCTCAGTAGATAGCCCAGCCATTACGGCTAGCCATTTAGACACCCAGCAAGTTTAGCCTTCACCAAACTCCGATTTACTATTAGAAAAGTTTGATTACCTTTGGTGTTCTTCAGGACTGCTACTTCAATAACAAATGTTGGTTTGGTTCAAAATACTCCATTGTTATATCCAAATAGCGGCGTTTTGTTCGTGCGTTCAAGACACTATCCGAAGGGTAAATAAGGGTCACGAGCATGGCGCATTTCGTGACAAAAGATTTCTAAATATTCCATTACCGTACTTCGAAGCATGTCAACCTCTGTTTAAAATCAATTTTTATGCCACTTTTTTCGTAAAAAAGCGATAATATTCCGACCTGCAAAGCGTGTATACGTACAAAGAGAGAGAAAATAAAAGCATGCTATCCCCTCGTGCACGAGCCTGAGTCTCATAGTACTGTTACTGGCCACTATCCAAACGCGCTAATGTTTTTCAGCCAGAGCCTGCAAAGCCACGATTCAGCTTTTTGCCGCCTTCTGAGATCCCATGGGAGCCGTAGGAAGTGTCACGTAACAGCAGAGATCCACTGTAATGGATAGAGATGATCAAGAAGGCCAAGAAATGGTCAGACAGGGTACTTCCTGTACAGAATCTTCTCAGGTTTTGGCCTGCCAAATGAGTTCTGTTATACTCACAGACACCATTCAAACAGTTTTAGAAACTCTGGAGTGTTTTCTATCCAAAGCTAATAATTATATGCATATTCTAGTTTCTGGGCAGGAGTAATAATCAGATTAAATCGGGTACGTTTTTTATCCGGCCGTGAAAATACTGCCCCCTATCCATAACAGGTTAACCTCCCTACGTCTACCTTTGACTCATTTCTCTCTGCCTCCTTCTTTCCACTCCTCTCCTCTTTTGACCTCACCCTCTCACTGTCCCCCCCTACTCACAAGGCAGGCAGTACGCTTGACTTCATCTTTACTAGATGCTGTTCTTCTACTAATCTCACTGCAACTCCCCTCCAAGTCTCCGACCACTACCTTGTATCTTTTTCCCTCTCGCTCTCCTCCAACACTACTCACTCTGCCCCTACTCAGATGGTATTGCGCCGTCACAACCTTCGCTCACTCTCTCCTGCTACTCTCTCCTCTTCCATCCTATCATCTCTTCCCTCTGCTCAATCCTTCTCCAACGAATCTCCTGATTCTGCTTCCTCAACCCTCCTCTCCTCTCTTTCTGCATCCTTTGACTCTCTATGTCCCCTATCCTCCCGGCCGGCTCAGTCCTCCCCTTCTGCTCCGTGGCTTGACGACTCATTGCGAGCTCACAGAACAGGGCTCCGGGCAGCCGAGCGGAAATGGAGGAAAACTAGCCTCCCTGCGGACCTGGCAGCTTTTCACTCCCTCCTCTCTACATTTTCTTCCTCTGTTTCTGCTGCTAAAGCCACTTTCCACCACTCTGAATTCCAAGCATCTGCCTCTAACCCTAGGAAGCTCTTTGCCACCTTCTCCTCCCTCCTGAATCCTCATCCCCCCTCCTCCCTCTCTGCAGATGACTTCGTCAACCATTTTGAAAAGAAGGTTGACGACATCCGATCCTCGTTTGTTAAGTCAAATGACACTGCTGGTCCTGCCCACGTTGCCCTACCCTGTGCTTTCACCTCTTTCTCGCCTCTCTCTCCAGATGAAATCTTGCGACTTGTGATGGTCGGCTGCCCAACAACCTGCCCGCTTGACCCTATCCCCTCCTCTCTTCTCCAGACCATTTCCGGAGACCTTCTCCCCTACCTCACCTCGCTCATCAACTCATCCTTGACCGCCGGCTACGTCCCTTCCATCTTCAAGAGAGCGAGAGTTGCACCCCTTCTCAAAAAACCTACACTCGATCCCTCCGATGTCAACAACTACAGACCAGTATCCCTTCTTTCTTTTCTCTCCAAAACTATTGAGGGTGCCGTCCTTGGCCAGCTCTCTTGCTATCTCTCTCAGAATGACCTTCTTGATCCAAATCAGTCAGGTTTCAAGACTGGCCATTCAACCGAGACCGCTCTTCTCTCTGTCACGCACTGCTAAATCTAACTCTCTCTCCTCTAACTCTCATCCTTCTAGACCTATCTGCTGCCTTTGATACTGTGAACCATCAGATCCTCCTCTCCACCCTCTCCGAGTTGGGCATCTCCGGCATGGCTCACTCTTGGATTGCGTCCTACCTGACAGGTCGCTCTTACCAGGTGGCGTGGCGAGAATCCGTCTCCGCACCACGTGCTCTCACCACTGGTGTCCCCCAGGGCTCGGTTCTAGGCCCTCTCCTATTCTCGCTATACACCAAGTCACTTGGCTCTGTCATATCCTCACATGGTCTCTCCTATCATTGCTACGCAGACGACACACAATTAATCTTCTCCTTTCCCCCTTCTGATAACCAGGTGGCGAATCGCATCTCTGCATGTCTGGCAGACATATCAGTGTGGATGACGTATCACCACCTCAAACTGAACCTCAGGCAAGACGGAGCTGCTCTTCCTCCCGGGGAAGGACTACCCATTCCATGATCTTGCCATCACGGTTGACAACTCCATTGTGTCCTCCTCCCAGAGTGCTAAGAGCCTTGGCGTGACCCTGGACAACACCCTGTCGTTCTCAGCTAACATCAAGGCGGTGACCCGATCCTGTACGTTCATGCTCTACAACATTCGCAGAGTACGACCCTGCCTTACACTGCGCAGGTCCTAATCCAGGCACTTGTCATCTCCCATCTGGATTACTGCAACTCGCTGCTGGCGGGCCTCCCTGCCTGTGCCATTAAACCCTTACAATTCATCCAGAATGCCGCAGCCCATCTGGTGTTCAACCTTCCCAAGTTCTCGCACGTCACCCCGCTCCTCCGCACACTCCACTGGCTTCCAGTTGAAGCTCGCATCTGCTACAAGACCATGGTGCTTGCCTACGGAGCTGTGAGGGGAACGGCACCTCCGTACCTTCAGGCTCTGATCAGTCCCTACACCCAAAGAAGGGCACTGCGTTCATCCACCTCTGGCCTGTTCGCCTCCCTACCTCTGCGGAAGCACAGTTCCCGCTCAGCCCAGTCAAAACTGTTCGCTGCTCTGGCACCCCAATGGTGGAACAAGCTCCCTCACGACGCCAGGACAGCGGAGTCAATCACCACCTTCCGGAGACACCTGAAACCCCACCTCTTTAAGGAATACCTTGGATAGGATAAAGTAATCCTTCTCCCCGCCCCCCCCAAAAAGATGTAGATGTACTATTGTAAAGTGGTTGTTCCACTGGATATCATAAGGTGAATGCACCAATTTGTAAGTCGCTCTGGATAAGAGCGTCTGCTAAATGACGTAAATGTAAATGTAATTGTAAGTTCTTTCTGTTGTTGTGGGTGATTAATTTTTGAGTAGTGTGTTTTTCCTCTCTGCGTCATGGTTTGTTGTTTTTTGTATATTCAAGTATTTAGTATATTGCATTTAGTTTCACGATAAATAAAATATGTGGAACTACAAACACGCTGCATTTTGGTCCAATCCTTCAGACAGCCGTGACAGTACGTAGGTTTTGAGTTGGTATCTTTAATGGATAATTTGATAAAGATGAGGTTTTAAGCGTTATTAAACTGTCTACAATGTTTGGGAAATTGTCCTCTAGAAATTGATTTCTTACCCTAACGATGTAACTACAAAAGCTTATTGGATTATATCCGTCTGGGTACAACAGTTGAAATAAAACTGCCCTTAAGGTCTGAAACTGTTTAATTTTTCCTTCCAGTATGAGAGGAGTTGCTGGATTTATTGAAATAAACCGTTTTTACATAAAGTTAGAGCGAATTAAGATGGAATCTCGACGTAATTTATAATATCGTACAAAGCCTAGGGTATCCATCAAACTAATTATCATTGCGTGATTAATGTGATGTAGTAAAGTAATTGAAATACGTTGCATGAGAAAACATAATCTACTTTCATTAAAAGGCGCAATATCTGTTACCTTGTCTATGAATGTCGATTTTACTCTTTGACTGCTAATCAATTCATTTTGCATGTGAGAATCATCGCTGGAGTAAAGCTTGGACCTTTAAATTAGGGGTATTTTCTGGGAATTGTCTCGGTAGTACGTGCCTGATTTTACGACTACAGACAATTGTAAAGTGGGTTTATTTGCGGGAAGTCTTGTTCATTTAAATAGCATTGGTGGTTCAGTGGTAGAATTATTGCCTGTCACGCAGGAGGCCTGGGTTCGTTTCCTGGCCAATTCGCTAATGGTCTAAAATCTGCCTTTCTGATTGTAATTCAATTATTGATATGTTTTGCCTGGAAAGATACGGTCGCTAGTGTTTGTTGAAGATATAAACTTAACGTTTTAATAGCTTCGAATTCATTCAACATAAATAGTTTTGATACATTTTTGATAATTCGTTGTCTGTTGCTGGAAATAACATACAGAGAAGGGGAGTTGAATTTAAATAACTGAATCAAGGAAGAGACAGTTACCTAAATCTAATGAATTATGATGAGCGGAGAGGTAATTGCGAAAGAGTTAGGCCCACCGAAATGTGTTTTTTTTTGTTTAAAAGAGTTGAATGAAGTATTTTATAAATTTGGCAATTTACATGTTATTTTTAGTCTTGGACATTTCATAAATGTGAAGCCAAAAGAGAAGAGGAAGTTGTAAAGTTTGGTTTTAATCTTATGATAGAGGTAAGGCAGAACGTTGTTTGAGTAGGGGTTATATTTTTGCTCACGGGTAAAGAAATAGGAGAGTTGGTTGTGAGTGCTGTGCTATATTTGGCGGTAAGCTATTCAGGTCTGGATAGTTGAATCGTAAAAGGTTTGTGATAGTTTCAGGTTATTGATTCTTGGTTTGAATGTTTAGGTAACACCAGTGAATTTGAACAGGAAGTTAATGTATTCTAACATTATAATCTGTTTCCATTACGTGGAACAATGTCAGGTCAGTAAAGTGGATTGCAGTTTGAGTTTATTTGTATTTTTACAGGGACAGTGCAAATTAATCACAGTTGTGTGTGTCTAATGGCAGGATAGTCTCAAGCATTTTGAGAGACTGTTTGCCGACAGACTGAATGGGTTTTAATGTTGTAAAGCAAGCTTGGGCCAAACTAGTAAAGTAGTATGTTACGTGGGGGAATATCCTAGATTTGAAGTATAGTTTTGTTACCTCAGTAGTAAAACAATTTCATATGTTTTGGAAATTAGCTAGGTTGCATTTGGTTATTTGAATTACCTTTTTCATTTGCTTTTTAAAAGAGAGGTTGGAATCAAGTATGATGCCGTGGAACTTAAAATCAGATATCACCTGGAACCTTTCCCCTGATACATAGACATCTGTCTCAGGGGCATCAGTTGTTTTCTTTGTGAGAAACATGCAGACTGTGTTTTATTTTTTATTTTTTTATTGAGATACAAACATGAGTCCCTGAGCAACTTTGTCATCTGAACCATTACAGTAGTGAGTTCTTGTGTAGCTTGTTGTTTGTTATTTGCGTGCATTTATCACTGTATCATCTGCATACATTGGAACTTCAGACCCTGTACAGACAGAAGGAAGATCATTAATGTACGAGCTGAACAGTATTGACCTTTGGGGAATGAAAACATTGTATATTATGAGTGAAAAAAAGTTAGTTTTGATTCTTACACTGATGAGACAGCACAAACTTCTGAAAGGTTTTAGATTTGTTAAACAAAATGTGTGTTTTACTAAATTTATGCAACAGGTTGAAATGATTTGATTGCTGGAAAGAGGTTATGGGTTTGTTTATTGTTTACTGTTTATTGTTTATTTTTGGTGTTGATTTCACTTAATTAAACATTGTGTTGTCTGATGTGTTTGAGTAGGATTCTTTCCTCCGGGACGGATGGAAGTCAACTAAAGTATGTATGTTAAAGGAGACATGGGAGAACACGTCCCAAACAACATTTTATTAAATGCCTGGGATTAAATATTGCTGATTCCTTATGCTGAGAAATGACCTACATTTTTTACAGAATTGTTTATACATTTAGTGGGGTAACAGGAACAATCCAAAGGAGAAAATGCTATCACATATTTGTTGGACATTGGTCTAGTAATTATACCCTTAGATACAATTATCCTGGTAACGCATGTTCAATTAAGCATACATATACATTGATGTAGATTAAAACTAATGATTAATGATTTGAGGGAGTACAGTGGAATTATCATTATTATTAGGTTTTGTTTGTAGTTAACTTTTGGGTTTCTGAATTGGTGTAGTATTATGAATTCTAACAAAGTGTTTTATGTTTTTTGGGGGGGAAATGGGGATTTCATTGTCTCTCTTTGGAATGTTTCCTGGGGCTATAATCTTGGGTGAGTGAGATTGAGGCCGTAAACTACCAAAATGGAAAGGCCTGGCAAATTTTTGTTTGTTTTTACTTCAGGGTTTGCAAATACCCACACACAACACATTTGTTATTACTATTTGTTGGTGTTTTTAAAATAGCATGTTTGATATGTTTTTCTATTTCCTTTGGATTTGGTGAGTTTTCCATTTGACTTAGTGCTAAGATATCTTAAAGGGGTATACACACATGGAATTTTTTGAAGATTTATTTTCTGAGTTTTAATTAAACATGTGAATTTAATTTGTCTAAAATAGGAAGAAACATTTCTGTGAAGGGGTTTGTATGACCTCTGACCCGTATCCTGTCTTTTCCTTGTTGCCTGATCACCCTCATTGGAAAGCCATTTGGATAATGAATTTTAGGTAATTTGTTATACTGATTTCAAGGTAATTCGTGAAATTGATAATTATGATGGAGTTTAAAGTTCTTAGACATATTTGTAATTTGGTCCTATGTGATAGAGGGCATTGCCTTTAACTAAGGGTGGGCTGATAAGTCTATTTTCCTATAACCATATGGGTACTATAATTTTTCTTTCTGGAGGTTTTCAGAGTTGTGATTTTCATTTGATTATGTTATTTGAAATGTTGTTTTATCTTTTGACCAGTAGTTGTGTTTTTTTAATAAATTACTCTCATGGAGAGTTATGTGTTAAAAAAATGGGGGAGGAGACAGTCCTTTGAGGTTTGGATTCAGTCCTTTGAGGTTTTGGATTGAAGTTTACACACCTTGAGTGATATGTGAAGGATTGTATTGTTGTGATGTTTGTTCTGTTCTATTCCCGATGGGTTATAGGTCTAACTTCCTGATTCTGTGGCCCTGCGAAGGAGTTGAAATTGTGATGGGAAGTATAAGCCAATTTGAAAGAATAGTTTCAATAGAACTTGTTGTTATTCTCTTTGAAATATGTTTATACATTTGTATTAAGAATAATTGGTAAAAGTAATAATTTATCATGTAGTTAATGAACTGAACTAAATTGTTGTTCTGATCTGTTCTTTCGAGGTTATAATGAAAAGTGACATCAGATAGTATCTTAATGCATGGAAGAGATAATTGGACCAAATAGTGTGTGTACCTCAAACCCCCTCTAACTGGCTGAAGAAGAGTGACAAAGGCGTTGAATATGGCCCTGTCCGTACCATTTCTACTGAGAGAAATGGCCGAGCCAGCAACCGGTGTACAGTATCCGATCTAAGCTATCAACTACTTTTCTCTCATGTTTCTCTCAGGAGTGTGAGAGGAGTCCACGTGGAGTGAGCATGGAGAAAGGTGCTGTTCTAAACTTCTCTTATGTTGCTGGTATACTGGTTGACTATTGGACAAGACATAATGGGCGTCTAAGGTGAAACATTGAAATTGGGACATTATAATGGGCCATTCACTTTGAACTGTAAAGCTATCTGAAGAAGAACGAAAAGGACGCCAGAAGAATCAGTGCCTGGAGGAGGGGTTGGTCAACTGTGCCCAAAATTGTTTAGACTTTTGGGGTATCAGGTTGATTGTAGAGGTCTACACCACGTAAAATTATAGTAATTTAGATTAAGAATGCATTGAGATACTGATCTGTATAATAATCGTGATTAAAAAAAAATGAATAGTAGAATTATGGGATAATTATACTGGATGTTAATATAAATGTACATTCTGTTAATATTGATGTTTGTTAAAATTGAGTTTTTTACTTTGAGTGATAGTACCAATTTGAATCACTGAGCAATGTCATTTTAAAATTTTGGTTGGATAATTAGCTGGGTTCTAATTATGATTTTATTTGGAAATTTAATGATTTTTAAAACTGAAGGATTGATTTGAGTTGAGTATGTTAAAATCTATATGAGTGAAGAAATGAATGTGATAGGGATGATTTTTTTGATTGTTGTTATGAACTAAAGATGTTGACGCTATTATAAGCATGCCATGGTGAATGACATGGGTGAACTCTGATCTGGAGAGTGAAAATGATCCTAATCTATTTGATCTATAGGCATTGCCTTATAAATAGTGGAATCATGATGCTTATCTTGGGTCATGTTCATTAGGCACCAAGGGGATACATTTTATTTTAACTAGTAGTCACTACCTGGATTTGTACAACAAGATATGCTAATTTTAGTTTCTGGGATGGAAATAGTCATTTTCAACATACTATACTGATCCATTGGAGTGTGATAGATAACTAAAGATTATTTTATTAAACTCCATTGTTGCATGCACTGCATTATGCATTAATTATGTGCTTTTCACTGTCTATGGAAAATATAGCTTTGAATCTCATAAACTGTATGCATTTTTTGTTTTTCTTCATGGGTTCTTGCAGGTGACTGTGTATCATAACCTTCCCAGACAAATTGCTAGAGTGCTTAGAACATGTGTTGGATTGAAATAAGAGACAGTGCTGAGTTTCTTGGGATGTTATGTGGAGGAACCCATGCAATGAGTTATTGTTTGGTAATTTTTGGTTTATGTAGAATATATGTATTTTCTATGTGAATGTATGTTCTTAAATCTTGTGATTTTCTTTTAAGTTGAGAGGGGACTCAGAGAGATGACTGTCTTTTCTGTTGTGATGAAGCCTGTGTTTAGACACTGGTTCTCCTGTAACGTTACTGTTCTGATTCTCTAGAAGGGACGGAGTCCCTTGAGAGGGGAATGTGGAGGATGAATCAGAATTAGTTGGGTAACATAGATAATTAAGATGTTTTATTTGCATAATATGCTTATGTGAGATACTTGTCATATGTGAATGTATTGTTAAACCATGTGAAGGGATGGCGTGATTAACCTGTCTGGGGTATGTGGGACGATTTCGTCCCACCTACGTAACAGCTACTGATATTCCAGTGGCGCGGTTTTTGAATCGTTAGAAATACTATTACTTCAATTTCTCAAACATATGACTATTTTACAGCTATTTAAAGACAAGAATCTTGTTAATCTAACCCCACTGTCCGATTTCAAAAAGGCTTTACAACGAAAGCAAAACATTAGATTATGTCAGCAGAGTGCCCAGCCAGAAAAAATCAGACAGCCATTTTTCAAGCTAGCATATCATGTCACATAAACCCAAACCACAGCTAAATGCAGCACTAACCTTTGATGATCTTCATCAGATGACACACCTAGGACATTGTGTTATACAATACATGCATGTCTGTTCAATCAAGTTCATATTTATATCAAAAAACAGCTTTTTGCATTAGCATGTGACGTTCAGAAAACGCATAACCCCCGGCAAACTTCCGTTGAATTTACTAACAGTTTGCTAAATTACTCACGATAAACGTTCACAAAAAGCATAACAATTATTTTAAGAATTATAGATACATTACTCCTCTATGCACTCGATATGTCCGATTTTAAAATAGCTTTTCGGATGAAGCACATTTTGCAATAATCTAAGTACATAGCCCGGCATTACAGGGCTAGCTATTTAGATACCCACCCAGGTCAGCATCCACCAAAATCACATTTCCTATAAGAAAAATGTTCTTACCTTGCTTGTTCTTCATCAGAATACACTGCCAGGACTTCTACTTCAATAACAAATGTTGGTTTGGTCCCAAATAATCCATCGTTATATCCAAACAGCGACGTTTTGTTCGTGAGTTCTAGAATGCTTCTTCCCGGTTTCGCGCATGGTGCATTGGCGTGTCAAAAATGTCTAAATATTCCATTACCGTACTTCGAAGCATGTCAACCGCTGTTTAAAACCAATTTTTATGCCATTTATGTCGTAGAGAAGTGATAATATTCCGACCGGGAGTATGCATTGAGCCTAAACAGCCGAATAAAATTTCTCCTCAGAAGCGACTCATGCACGCGCATCATTCAAAGGTCCTCGGAGCATCCACTTACAAAAGGCGATAATATGTTTCAACCTGAGGCTCCCTCGTAAACCTTCAGTTATTTCGCGGGCTCTGAGAGCCTATTGGAGCCCTGGGAATTGTCACGTTACAGCTAAGATCCTTACTTTTCAATAAAAAGATGCAAGACGCACGACTCCTTGTCAGACAGGGTACTTCCTGCTTGAAACCTTGTCAGGTTTTTGACTGCCATAGGAGTTCTGTTATACTCACAGACACCATTCAAACAGTTTTAGAAAATTCAGAGTGTTTTCTATCCAAACCTGAACAATAATATGCATATTCTAGCTTCTGAGTTGGTGTAGGAGGCAGTTAAAAATGGGAACATATTTTTCCAAAATTCTCAATACTGCCCCCTAGCCCAGACAGGTTAATGGGGAATCAATTATTTGTCTCCGCAATGTCTGTGCGCAAGTCACTCCCCTCAGTGTTCTTGTCCAGGAGTGGAGTCAAGAGGGGGTTTACTTGAGATGGGAGTATCTAGAGTTGTCAATTGATTTATGCCATTGGATGAGCTAATGGTTCTGTTCTATACCGTACCAGGGAGAGACGGTTCCAGTTTGGGGTAGGAGGACCAGATACTGGTCTATACAATGAACACTTTTGATACAGCAGTTGCTGTCTGCTATGTTTTATAGATATCTTTCATACAAAATTTAACCTTTGTGAGCTGTTCCTAAGATCTGTTGTTCGTCATGTACGTTGAGAGGGGTGGCTCTTGGGTATAAAAGATCTTTGTATTTTTGTGTAATCACTCTTCAATGGTTCATTAGAGATAGCACATCATTGAAGGTCAAGTGCTTTTGCAAAAGCATCTTAATTATTAAAGATGTAGTTTTAAGTATAACTCTTGACTTGTGAGTGAAGTTTGTAACTCTCCTCATTTGGTAATGCAGAAATGAGCCACCACAATTCCTGTGCCTGTCTCTGAATCGTTTATACCAGCGTGACACTCAGATACAGTAGTGGAGAAGGTGGAAAGTTTTAAGTTCCTCGGCGTACACATCACGGACAAACTGAAATGGTCCACCCACACAGACAGCGTTGTGAAGAAGGCCAGCAGCGCCTTTTCAACCTCAGGAGGCTGAAGAAATTCGGCTTGTCACCAAAAACACTCACAAACTTTTCCAGATGCACAATTGAGAACATCCTGTCGGGCTGTATCACCGCCTGGTACCGCAACTGCTCCGCCCAAAACCGTAAGGCTCTCCAGAGGGTAGTGAGGTCTGCACAACGCATCACCAGGGGCAAACTACCTGCCCTCCAGGACACCTATACCAACCGATGTCACAGGAAGGCCAAATAGATCATCAAGGACAACAACCACCCGAGCCACTGCCTGTTCACCCCGCTATCATCCAGAAGGCGAGGTCAGTACAGGTGCATCAAAGCGGGGACCGAGAGACTGAAAAACAGCTTCTATCTCAAGGCCATCAGACTGTTAAACAGCCATCACTACCATTAAGTGGCTGCTGCCAACATACTGACTCATCTCTTGCCACAGTAGTAATGAAAAATGTATGTAATAAATGTATCACTAGCCACTTTAACCTGTTGGGGATAGGGGGCAGTATTTACACGGCCGGATAAAAAACGTACCCGATTTAATCTGGTTACTACTCCGGCCCAGTAACTAGAATATGCATATAATTATTGGCTTTGGATAGAAAACACCCTAAAGTTTCTAAAACTGTTTGAATGGTGTCTGTGAGTATAACAGAACTCATATGGCAGGCAAAAACCTGAGAAGATTGTGACCAGGAAGTGGCCTGTCTGACAAGTTGTTGTCCATCTTGGCTCTTTTTATTGAAGACTGAGGATCTTTGCTGTAACGTGACACTTCCTACGGCTCCCATAGGCTCCCAGAACCCAGGAAAAAGCTGAATGACCCAGGCCCAGGCTGAAACACACTAGCGCGTTTGGCAAGTGCTCTATCAGAGGGCCATTAGACGAGGCTCGTGCATGAGGGGATAGCATGCTTTTACTTTCTCTCTCGTTGAATGTAAACAGGCTTTGCCGGTCGGAATATTATCGCTTTTTTATGAGAAAAGTGGCATAAAAATTGATTTTAAACAGCGGTTGACATGCTTCGAAGAAGGTTAATGGAATATTTAGAATTTTTTTTCACGAAATGCGCCATGCTCGTAACCCTTATTTACCCTTCGGATAGTGTCTTGAACGCACGAACAAAACGCCGCTGTTTGAAGATAACTATGGATTATTTGGGACCAAACCAACATTTGTTATTGAAGTAGAAGTCCTGGGAGTGCATTCTGACGAAGACAGCAAAGGTAATAACATTTTTCTTATAGTAAATCTGACTTTGGTGAATGCTAAACTTGCTGGGTGTCTAAATAGCTAGCCCTGTGATGCCGGGCTATCTACTTAGAATATTGCAAAATGTGCTTTCACCGAAAAGCTATTTTAAAATCGGACATATCGAGTGCATAGAGGAGTTCTGTATCTATAATTCTTAAAATAATTGTAATGTTTTTTGTGAACGTTTATCGTGAGTAATTTAGTAAATTCAACGGAAGTGTTCGGTGGGAATGCTAGTCACATGCTAGTCACCTGCTAATGTAAAAAGCTGGTTTTTGATATAAATATGAACTTGATTGAACAGACATGCATGTATTGTATAACATAATGTCCTAAGATTGTCATCTGATGAAGAAGCAAGCGTCCCACCTAGCCCAGAGAGGTTAAACAATGGCACTTTATATAATGTTTACATACCCTACATTACTCATCTCATATGTATATACTGTACTCTATACCATCTACTGCATCTTGCCTATGCCGTTCAGCCATCGCTCATTCATATATTTTTATGTACATATTCTTATTCATTCCTTTACACTTGTGTATAAGGTAGTTGTTGTGAAATTGTTAGGTTAGATTACTTGTTAGATATTACTGCATAGTCGGAACTAGAAGCACAAGCATTTCTCTACATGTGTGTGTATGTGTATGTGACAAATACATTTGTTTTGATTTGAGATACCGGAGCCTGTGAATTCAAATAGATTTCATTACAAAGTAACAAGCCCAGTTGGACCATGGAACAACTGCCGGACTCAGTCTCAGTCCACTCCTTTTATACAGTTACATGCTTATACAAGTTTCATAGTCCTCCACTTTATGCTAATAACCATATCTCACCATTGTTTCCAAATCTAAGTTATTTCCTCTAGGTGGGGTTTCCCCTCCCCTCTAGTTCCTTGGATCAATTATATTGGTGGCGTGCCAATACATTATTTCCATAAAATAATAAATACAGATTACTATAGGCAATTATAAGATTTCTACATGCTATTATCTGACTATAACATTATTACGGGCCATTATATGATTAAGTACAGATAACTATAGGCCATTATAGAATTATACCAATAAATACACTTAATCCCAGGATTACACATAGTGCCTTTGCTTACTCGCTTTGTGCTATTCAGCCTTTAACCTCTACGGGCTAGGGGGCAGTATTGAGAATTTTTTGAAAAAATATGTGCCCATTTTTAACTGCCTCCTACACCTACCCAGTAACTACAATATGCATATACTTATTATATATGGATAGAAAACACCCTAAAGTTTCAAAAACTGTTTGAATGGTGTCTGTGAGTATAACAGAACTCATTTGGCAGGCAAAACCCTGAGACAGATTCTGACAGGAAGTGGATACCTGATGTGTTGAATTGACTTTGAGCCTATGCCATTGAAAAACAAAGGGGGATAGGAATATTCTGGCACTTCCTATTGCTTCCACAAGATGTCCCCAGCCTTTACAAAGTGTTTTGAGTGTTCTACAGTGAGATCTGACCGAATAAGAGCCATGGAACGTGATGGTCCATTAGACCCCTGGCGTGCGATTTGATGGTGGGTACTCTCATTCCGAAACGTTTTAAAAGAAAACCCAATGGTCCGCCTTGAATTTTATTCATGTTCTGGTTAAAAAAAGGCCCTAATGATTTATGCGATACAACGTTTAACATGTTTGAACGAACGGAAATATATTTTTTCCGTTCTTGAAGTGAAGTGAAGTCCGGCTGGCTTAGATCATGCGCTACAACACGGAGGTTTTTGGACATAAATGATGAGCTTTTTTGAACAAAACTACATTTGTTATGGACCTGGGACTCTTTGGAAGTGACATCTGATGAAGAGAATCAAAGGTAATGGATTATTTACATAGTATTTTAGATTTTAGATTCCTCCAACATGGCGGTTAGTCTGTATCGCAATGCGTATTTTTCTGGCGCAGTGCTCAGATTATTGCAAAGTGTGATTCCCAGTAAGGTTAATTTTAAATCTGACAAGTCCATTGCGTTCAAGAGATGTAAATCTATAATTCTTTGAATGACAATATAATATTTTAGCAATGTTTTCTAATATTAATTAATTATTTTGTTGTCATGACTTGACTGCCGGTATTGGAGGGAAACGATTTCCTGAACATCAACGCCATAGTAAAACGCTGTTTTTAGATATAAATATGAACTTGATAGAACTAAAAATGCATGCATTGTCTAACATAATGTCCTAGGAGTGTCATCTGATGGAGATTGTAAAAGGTTAGTGCATAATTTTAGCTGATTGTATGGTTTTGGTGACGCCTGTCTTTGAATCGACAATGCATTGCACACCGCTATTGTCAATGTACTCTCCTAACATAACCTAACTTTATGCTTTCCCCGTAAAACCTTTTTGAAATCGGTAAACGTGGTTAGATTAAGAAGATGTTTATCTTTCAAAGGCTGTAAGTTAGTTGTATGTTTGAGAAATTTGAATTTGTACATTTATTTGGTTTCAAATTTGCCGCTCTTGAAATGCACCTGCTGTTGATAGGGTGCGCCACGGGGGGCACGCTAACGTCCCACATAGCCTCAAGAGGTTATTAAACAAAAAACCATTCTCTTAACAGAAATCACCCAAACATGTTGTTAGTAAAAATTGAAAAAGCAAGGGGCCTAAACAGCCACCCTGGGGAATTCCTAATTCTAACTGGATTATTTTTTAGAGGCTTCCATTAAAGAACACCCTTTGTGTTCTGTTAGACAAGTAACTCTTTATCCACATTATAGCAGGGGGTGTAAAGCCATAACACATACGTTTTTCCAGCAGCAGACTATGACCGATAATGTCAAAATCCGCACATAAGTCTTACAAGACAGCCCCCACAATAATTTTATCATCAATTTCTCTCAGCCAATCCATCAGTCATTCGTGTAAGTGCTGTGATTGTTGAGTGTCCTTCCCTATAAGCATGCTGAAATTCTGTTGTCAATTTGTTTACTGTGAAATAGCATTGTATCTAGTCAAACATAATTTTTTCCAGAAGTTTACGAAGAGTTGGTAACAGGCTGATTGATCGGCTATTTGAGCCAGTAAAGAGGGCTTTACTATTCTTGGGTAGCAGAATGACTTTAGCTTCCCTCCAGGCCTGAGTCTCTAGTAGGCTTAAATTGAAGATGTGGCAAATAGGAGTGGCAATATAATCTGCTATTATCCTCAGTAATTTTCCATCCAGATTGTCAGACCCCGGTGGCTTTTCTTTGTTGATAGACAGCAACACATTTTTCACCTCTTCCACAACTGACTTTACGGAATTCAAAAGTACAATTCTTGTCTTTCATAATTTGGTCCCATATACTTGGATGTGTAGTGTCAGCGTTTGTTGCTGGCATGTCATCCCTAAATTTGCTTATCTTGCCAATGAAAAAGTCATTAAAGTAGTTTGCAAAATCAGTGGGCTTTGTGATGAATGAGAGAGCCGAGTTGGCTTTTTTCCTTAAAATGTATTTTAAGGTGCCCCAAAGCTTTTTATTATCATTTTTTATTTAATTTATATTTGTTTAATAGTGTGGTTTATTTTTATTTAGTTTAGTCACATGATTTCTTAATTTGCAGTATGTTTGCCAATCAGTTGGGCTGCCAGACTTAATTGCCATACCTTTTGTCTCATCCCTCTTGCCTCATCCCTCTCAACCATAACATTTTTCAATTCCTCATCAATACAAGGGGACTTAACAGTTTTTACAGTAATTTTCTTAATGGGTTAATGGGTGCGTGCTTATTAGTAACTGGAATAAGTTGTTTCATAAATGCGTCAAGTGCAGCGTCTGGTTGCTCCTCAATACACACCACAGACCAGCAATTATTCTTTACATCATCAACATATGAATCACTACAAACCTTTTTGTATGACCTCTTATACACTATATTAGGCCCAGCCTTTGGAACTTTGGTTTTCCTAGATATGGCTATTATATTGTGATCACTACATTCTATGGATTTGGATACGGCTTTAAAGCAAATATCTGCTGTGTTAGTAAAGATGTGATCAATACTTGTTGATGAGTTAATTCCTGTGCTGACTGTAACTACCCTGGTAGGTTGACTGACAACCTGATCCAGGTTTCAGGCACTGGTTAAAGTTTACATACACTAAGGTTGGATTCATTAAAACTAGTTTTTCAATCACTCCACAAATTTCTTGCTAGCAAACTATAGTTTTGGCAAGTCGGTTGGGACATCTACTTTGTGCATGACAAGTAATTTTTCCAACAACATCTACTTTGTGCATGACAAGTAATTTTTCCAACAATTGTTTACAGACAGATTATATCACAATTCCAGTGGATCAGAAGTTTACATACACTAAGTTGACTGTGCCTTTAAACAGCTTGGAAAATTCCAGAAAATTATGTCATGGCTTTAGAAGCTTCTGATAGGCTAATTGACATCATTTGAGTGAATTGGAGGTGTACCTGTGGACTTATTTCAAGGCATACTGTCACGCTCTTCTTCATCATCCGATGATATAGCGAAATCGTCGTCTGATAGTGTGGACCAATACGCAGTACAGTTGACGCTCATTTTTCTTAATTTATTAAAGAACGTTGAACACGAAAAACAAGAAAACAATAAGCACGACAAATTACAGTTTTGCAGGCTCACAACAACACGCAATGCAAAAACAATCTCCCACAAATCCCAAACACAAACACACCCTAATATATTGGACTCTCAATCAAAGGCAAAGAGAAAACACCTGCCTTCAATTGAGATTCCCAACCCCAATAAATCAACCATAGAAACACAGACTACCTAGACTAGACATAGAATTACCTAAACATAGATCATAAACCAAAAAACCCGGAAATACTAAATCAAACGCCCTTTTCACAAAACACCACCCTGAACCACATAAAACAAATACCCTCTGCCACGTCCTGACCAAACTACAATACCAATTAACCCTTATACTGGCCAGGACGTGACAGTACCCCCCCCTTAAAGGTGCTAACCCCGGAAGCACCTTAACAAAAATAACCCCAAACAACACCAAAAAAAAAATTCCCCCCTACTAAAGGGAGGGAAGGGAGGGTGGCTGCCGTCAACGACGGCACTGTGCTACACCCCCCCTCCCCAACCCACCTATCTCTGGAGGTGGCTCCGGTTCTGGCCGTTCCAGGCTGTCGGGGCAGTCTGGCAGCTCGGGGCGATCTGGCAGCTCGAGGCAGTCTGGGCAGTCTGGCAGCTCGGGGCAGTCTGGCAGCTCGGGGCAGTCTGGCAGCTCGGGGCAGTCTGGCAGCTCGGGACAGTCTGGGCAGTCTGGCAGCTCGGGACAGTCTGGGCAGTCTGGCAGCTCGGGACAGTCTGGGCAGTCTGGCAGCTCGGGACAGTCTGGCAGCTCGGGACAGTCTGGGCAGTCTGGCAGTTCGGGACAGTCTGGGCAGTCTGGCAGTTCGGGGCAGTCTGGCCACTCCGGCAGTTCGGGGCAGTCTGGCCACTCCGGCAGTTCGGGGAAGTCTGGCCACTCCGGCAGTTCGGGGCAGTCTGGCCACTCCGGCAGTTCGGGGCAGTCTGGCCACTCCGGCAGTTCGGGGCAGTCTGGCCACTCCGGCAGTTCGGGGCAGTCTGGCCACTCCGGCAGTTCGGGGCAGTCTGGCCACTCCGGCAGTTCGGGGCAGTCTGGCCACTCCGGCAGTTCGGGGCAGTCTGGCCACTCCGGCAGTTCGGGGCAGTCTGGCCACTCCGGCAGTTCAGGGCAGTCTGGCCACTCTGGCGACTGTTGACTGGCGGGCAGCTCTGACGACTGTTGACTGGCGGGCAGCTCTGGTGACTGTTGACTGGCGGGCAGCTCTGGTGACTGTTGACTGGCGGGCAGCTCTGGTGACTGTTGACTGGCGGGCAGCTCTGGTGACTGTTGACTGGCGAGGCTGGGTTTACGCACTTGAAGCCTGGTGCGTGGTGCTGGTACTGGGTGTACCAGATTGTGAACACGCACCTCCAGGCTAGTGCGGGGAGCGGGAACAGGACGAGTCGGACTGGGTTGACGCACTTCCGGGTCCGCACGAGAGACAGGAGCTGGAAACCCAGGGCTATGGAGGCGCACAGTCGGTCTTGATCTTACCTCCTGCACAACCCATCCTGGCTGGATGGAACTAGTAGCCCTGCACGAGCGGGGTGCTTGTACAGGGCGGACTGGGCTGTGCAGGGGCCTGATGGTAGCTGTGCGTAGAGCGGGAGTTGGGTAGCCTGGTCCTTGGAGGCGTACCGGCGACCAGATGCGCTGCGCAGGCATCCTCCTACCAGGCTGGATGCCCACTCTAGCACGGCACCTGCGAGGGGCTGGAATAACGCGTACCGGCCTGTGCGTGCGTATGGGTGAGATAGTGCGCTCCTCAGCGAAACATGGCGCTCTCCACCTCATACGCTCCTCCATAAAACCACGGGTAGCTGGCTTTCGGCTCTTCCTAGGCCTAACCAAACTACCCGTGTGCCCCCCCCAAAAAATGTATTGGGGGTGCCTCTCGTGCTTCAACGCCAGTCTTGTCCCTCGGAAACGTTCCCGGTCCATACCAGCCTTACTCCTTTCCTCTCTCTCGCTTACCACCTGTCCCCATGGAAGGCGATCTTTTCCTGCTTGGATCTCCTCCCAAGTGTAGGAGCCTTCTCCCTCCAAGATCTCCTTCCAAGTCCATCTCTCTCATTTGACCAATTCGAAATTCCTCTGCTCCTTCCTCTGCTGCTTGGTCCTGGTTTGGTGGGAGATTCTGTCACGAACTTCTTCATCATCCGATGATATAGCGAAATCGTCGTCTGATAGTGTGGACCAATACGCAGTAGAGTTGACGTTCATTTTTCTTAATTTATTAAAGAATGTTGGACACGAAAAACAAGAAAACAATAAGCACGACAAATGACAGTTTTGCAGGCTCACAACAACACGCAATGCAAAAACAATCTCCCACAAATCCCAAACACAAACACACCGTAATATATGGGACTCTCAATCAAAGGCAAAGAGAAAACACCTGCCTTCAATTGAGAGTCCCAACCCCAATAAATCAACCATAGAAACACAGACTACCTAGACTAGACATAGAATTACCTAAACATAGATCATAAACCAAAAAACCCGGAAATACTAAATCAAACGCCATTTTCCCAAAACACTACCCTGAACCACATAAAACAAATACCCTCTGCCACGTCCTGACCAAACTACAACACCAATTAACCCTTATACTGGCCAGGACGTGACACATACCTTCAAACTCAGTGCCTTGTTGCTTAACATCATGGGAAAATCAAAAGAAATCAGCTAAGACCTGATCGTAGACCTCCACGAGCCTGATTCATCCAGCAATTTCCAAATGCCTGAAGGTACCCCATTCATTTGTACAAACAATAGTATGCAAGTATAAACACCATGGGACCACGCAGGCGTCATACCGCTCAGGAAGGAGACGAGTTCTATCTCCTAGAGATGAACGTACTTTAGTGTGAAAAGTGCAAATCAATCTCAGAACAACAGCAAAGGACCTTGTGAAGATGCTGGAGGAAACATGTACAAAAGTATCTATATCCACAGTAAAACGAGTCCTATATCGACATAACCTGAAAGGCCGCTCAGCAAGGAAGAAGCCACTGCTCTAAAACCACCATAAAAAGCCAAACTACGGTTTGCAACTGCACATGGGGACAAAGATCGGAGAAATGTCCTCTGGTCTGATGAAACAAAAATAGAACTGTTTGGCCATAATGACCATCGTTATATTTGGAGGGAAAAGGGGGAGGCTTGCAAGCCGAAGAACACCATCCCAACCGTGAAGCACGGGTGTGGCAGCATCATGTTATGAGGGTGAATTTGCTGCAGGAGGGACTGGTGCACTTCACAAAATAGATGGCATCATGAGGCAGGAAAATTATGTGGAAGTATTGAAACAGCATCTCAAGACATCAGTCGGGAAGTTAAAGCTTGGTCACACATGGGTCTTCCAAATGGACGATGACCCCAAGCATACTTCCGAAGTTGTGGCAAAATGGCCACAAGGACAACAAAGTCAAGGTATTGGAGTGGCCATCACAAATCCCTGAGATGACAACCTCTGTCTGTAGAGTTGAGTGGGCAGAGTAAAGAACATTAAATAGCCAGCGCATATTATAGAAAGATTGCTTACCTGAGATAAATCCGGTTTGGTCAGAGTTAATTGTATTAGGCATCACTTTCTCTAAACGGCGCGAGAGGACCTTAGTGAGAATTTTATTATCGCAGCACAAAAGGCTTATAGGGCGGTATGAGCCCTATAATGAGCCCTGGGGTATTTTTGTATTTTTTTAAGCAAAACCGAAATAGTCGCCTGGGTAAGTGTCTGTGGCAGTTTCTGACTAGAAAGGATTTCATTGTACATAGAGCTGAGGATAAGGGATAATTTAGAGGAGAATGCTTTATAAAATTCAGTAGGGCAGCCATCAGGCCCAGGGGCTTTACCGCTTTACCGAGTAGCTTCATCATCACTTATTGAGGCATCCGTGTTAGTTTGTTCATCTGAATTGAAACAGGGGATGTCCAGATTGTCTAGAAATGCATGCATACGAGATGTGTCAGGAAGAGCCTCTGACGAGTAAAGAGCAGAGTAGAATTGCTTAAATTGATTGTTGATTTCTTTGGGATTGGTTGAAGTTAAATCAGCTGCAACACATATTTCAGGTATGGCGCTGCTAGCAGCAGATTGTCAATGCTGGTGAGATAACAACTTGCCAGCTTTCTCTCCCTGTTTATAGATTATTTTGCCTCGACTTAAACAGAAGCTTCTCCGTTTGTTTGGTGGAAAGATTGTCAGATTCCAATTGGTGTAGCAGTCTCTCTTTGTAGAGTTCAGGAGTCAGAGAAGAGGCATATCTGTTGTCCACATCTAGAATGAGTTGAGATAGCTCCAGTGCTCTGTTTGTTGTAACACACAGTGTATGAAATAATTTGACCCCTTAGATATGCTTTTAACGACTCCCCCACAGTAGAATGAGACACGTCAAGGTTGCAGTTGGTCTGTAAAAGACATCAATGTGAGTTGATATGTATTTTTTAAAGGCACTACAGGATAATAGTAGTGGGTCAAGTAGCCATGCACGTTGTGACACAGTATTGTCCGGAAAGCGGATTTATGGCGCACACCTGTCACCAGCATTATGCGCATAATGGCACTCACCTGGACTCCATCACCTCCTTGATTACCTGCCCTTAATATGTCACTCCCTTTGGTTTCTTCCCCAGTCGTCATTGTTGCTGTTTCATTTCGTTGTGCTGTTCGTGTTTCTTGTTTTGTTCATTTATTTATTCAATTATTTCACTCCCTGAACTTGCTTCCCGACTCTCAGCGTACTTCGTTACAGCTAGACAGGGCTATGGTCTGAGATAACGATACTGTGATATTGGCTATTAGTTACAAAAGGAAGAATTCTATTGTCCAGCAGGAAAAATTAAATCCTAGAGTATGAGCGGTGGACTGGAGAAATAAAGGACTACTGTTTTGCAGTGGGATGGCTCCTCCTCCACGGATCAGACAAATTATAGGATTCTAGAAATTTGTTGATTACTGCGCCTGATTTTGAAATTACATTGTTGGGCTTTGGTCTGGATCTGTCTAGACTTAGATGCAACACACAATTGAAATCTTCACCCAATATCAAACGATGAAAGTTAAGGTCAAGATGTGTTGCGATGAGGTCAGAGAAAAATTAAGCATCATCTCAATTAGGACCATAGAGGTTAGGCAGAATAACCTGTGTGCTAAACAGTTTCCCCATCACTATAATATATCTTCCATTAGTATCTGAAATTACTTTGGAGGCGACAAGGATGGCTTCACCTCTGGCCTTAACACCAAAGTTGGAGTGAAATATTTGGTCTACCCATCCTCTCTTTAGTTTATCGTGGTTGCTGGACCAGAGATGGGTCTCTTGGAGAAAACAATGTCCGGACTTAAGGACTTAAGATGAGCATACACTCGGCTACGCTTGATCACCTGGTTAATTCCTTTCACGTTCCAGCTGATAAAGCATAGAATTAGGAATAGTCATAGTAATCAGAAAGGAATGTTAGTACGATCACATGGCCAGTGTGCTAAAAGGTCAGAGTAATAAAATATAAAGAAAATAGAACAAAATACCCAGAAGAAAACCTTGGACTCCTATGCATCTACCTCTCCTAGACTAGAGCAAAATGCTACCATGTTAAACTGAACCTCAGTAGAGCTCTATCCAGGGTGAACATAATCAAGTTTATACCAGGGTCGGATTCTGTGGAGGGAACCACCTCAGTTATCTAAGGTATCTTAAGCAATATTCATATTTGAAGGATAGTAAAACAATATATAAAAAAGGAGGTATAGGTACATGTCCGTCCCCCCCACCCGACCAACCCCATCCACTTTTTAAATAAAAAATAATATATATATATATATACTGCTCAAAAAAATAAAGGGAACACTTAAACAACACATCCTAGATCTGAATGAAAGAAATAATCTTATTAAATACTATTTTCTTTACATAGTTGAATGTGCTGACAACAAAATCACACAAAAATAATCAATGGAAATCCAATTTATCAACCCATGGAGGTCTGGATTTGGAGTCACACTCAAAATGAAAGTGGAAAACCACACTACAGGCTGATCCAACTTTGATGTAATGTCATTAAAACAAGTCAAAATGAGGCTCAGTAGTGTGTGTGGCCTCCACGTGCCTGTATGACCTCCCTACAACGCCTGGGCATGCTCCTGATGAGGTGGCGGATGGTCTCCTGAGGGATCTCCTCACAGACCTGGACTAAAGCATCCGCCAACTCCTGGACAGTCTGTGGTGCAACGTGGCATTGGTGGATGGAGCGAGACATGATGTCCCAGATGTGCTCAATTGGATTCAGGTCTTGGGAACGGGCGGGCCAGTCCATAGCATCAATGCCTTCCTCTTGCAAGAACTGCTGACACACTCCAGCCACATGAGGTCTAGCATTGTCTTGCATTAGGAGGAACCCAGGGCCAACCGCACCAGCATATGGTCTCACAAGGGGTCTGAGGATCTCATCTCGGTACCTAATGGCAGTCAGGCTACCTCTGGCGAGCACATGGAGGGCTGTGCGGCCCCCCAAAGAAATGCCACCCCACACCATGACTGACCCACCGCCAAACCGGTCATGCTGGAGGATGTTGCAGGCAGCAGAACGTTCTCCACGGCGTCTCCAGACTCTGTCACGTCTGTCACGTGCTCAGTGTGAACCTGCTTTCATCTGTGAAGAGCACAGGGCGCCAGTGGCGAATTTGCCAATCTTGGTGTTCTCTGGCAAATGCCAAACGTCCTGCACGGTGTTGGGCTGTAAGCACAACCCCCACCTGTGGACGTCGGGCCCTCATACCACCCTCATGGAGTCTGTTTCTGACCGTGTGAGCAGACACATGCACATTTGTGGCCTGCTGGAAGTCATTTTGCAGGGCTCTGGCAGTGCTCCTCCTGCTCCTCCTTGCACGAAGGCGGAGGTAGCAGTCCAGGTAGCTAGCTAGAAGCAAGAGGACATAATGTGTTTAATAAAAGCATACACTCTTAGATTTATAAAAGGGGTTATATTTAGAACCTGTTGAACAATCATTCCGATTCAAAACCAACTGCCAATCCATTCCAGCATGACAACTCAAGAGAACGGTGATTGAACCAACTTACAAGTAGCCTACCAATAACCATGATATTTCAATGTATTAAGGTAAGCAAAGTTTATTATTTAATTCAAATATATGATACCGTTAACCCCATTAATCAGTTAGCAGAAGGAATTGGGTATTCCAATTTCCCATTTTTAATTTAATTTTTAATTTAATTTTACCTTTATTTAACTAGGCAAGTCAGTTAAGAACAAATTCTTATTAAAGGTGGAGCATCAGGTCTTTACTTATTTGGGGATAAAGGTCACAAGCTCATTTAAGGCTCTGTTTAAACAGAACTTCAAAACACTCCTGGAGTGCACGAAGCAGGATTTCATAAGGTGGTCGTCTCTTCCCATTTCATTAGCAGGTCGCATTAATTCTGTTAAGATGACTGTACTACCTAGGTTTTTGTACTTATTCCAAATGATTCCCATTTTTCTGCCAAAGTCGATGTTCAAACAACTGGACAGCTACATTTCCAACTTCATTTGGAATAAGTCCAAATTAATAACTTCCAACTTCCAACTTCTCCAGTCTCGCTCCTGTGCTCCCCAATGCCCATGAACCTTGGCACCCATGTTTTGAACCCCATTGTTAAGAACTCCCTTAAAATCTGGTCCCAATTCAAAATCACTTTAGCCTTAAACAAGCAAGCGGCTTCTCTCCATTAACATCTAATCATCTCTACCCAGCGTCACAGATTGACACGGCATTCCAGTTCTGGCATAGGAACGATCTGGTGTTTTTATGTGACCTATTTGTTGATAACATATTCATCTCATTCGATACTCTGAGTGTTGACCATAATATTCCAACTACCCACTTTTTTTAGATACCTGCAAACTTGCAGCTTTGCCAAAAAACATTTGCCTTAATATCCACTCGATCCTACTAAGTGTCCAGTCGAGAGATGCTTAGATCTTAACTCTTATCTGAAGGGCACAATCTCCAGATTATATGACATAATACAGAACATTAATCCGCCTTCCTTTGCAAATACAAAATATGCATGGGAGCAAGACATAGGTGGTGAGCTACCCAATGATATATGGCAACAAAATATTGAGCGTATCCACACATCATCATTTTGCATAAGGCATGGGCTTATTAAGTTTAAGGTTTTGCACCGTCTCCTTTACTCAAATGACAGATTGGCAAAAATGTACCCAAATGTTGACCCCAAGTGTTTGAGATGCCACCAGTGTATGTGGGACACATGTTTTGGTCATGCCAATCTTTGAGTGGCCTCTGGGACCCCATTTTTAGGCATTCTCACATATGTGTAATACAACTGTTAGCTCCAACCCGGTCACTGCCATTTTTGAGGTACTTCCTCTAGACCAGAATGCCACCATGCATCAGGCAAATGCGGAAGCATTTGCCTCACTGCTAGCTCGCCGCCTTGTCATCTTTCACTGGAAGTCTGCAAAGCCGCCCTCCTTTATGCAGTGGGTTAAGGAGGTGATGTCATCTCTGCCTCTGGAGAAGGTTAGGTACACTGTGCATGAGTCCCGACAAAAGTTTGACTTAACCTGGTCCCCATTAATACAATACGTAGAGAGACTGTATTTTACTTAGTGTAACTTGCACATTGTGGTAAGCAGTCATTTCTGTTCTAGTGGCCATTTGTGCTGATAAGAATTTTTCTTTAACATTTTTCCTAATGTTTTTCTTTCTATTACTGTTTGTTTCTGTTTCTTTCCTATTTAACTTTTATAGATGCCTTGGTGGGTGGGTGGTTGGGAGGGAGGGAGGGATGAATGGGAGAATGAGGGTTTGGGGTTGTACCGTTTTTGTTGTTATATCTGAAAATCTATAAATAAAGTAAAAAAAACAAAAAAAATGATTGTGGGGGCTATCTTGTTAGACTTCAGTGCAGATTTTGACATTATCGATCATAGTCTGCTGCTGGAAAAATGTTTGTGTTATGGCTTTGCACCCCCTGCTATAATGTGGATAAAACGTTAATTGTCTAACAGAACACAGAGGGTGTTCTTTAACGAGCTGCAGTTAGTTTGAGTGGGTGGCAAGGAATAAGTTATCCCTAAATATTTCTAAAACAAAAAGCATTGTATTTGGGACAAAACATTCACTAAACCCTAAACCTCAACTAAATCTTGAAAATAAATAATGTGGAAATTGAGCTGAGATGACTAGACTGCTTGGAGTATACCTGGATTGTAAACTGTCATGGTCAAAATATATTGATACAATAATAGCTAAGATGGGGAGAAGTAAGTCCATAATAAAGTGCTTCTCTGCCTTCTTAACAACACTATCAACAAGGCAGGTCCTACAGGCCCTAGTTTTGTAACACCTGGACTACTGTTCAGTCGTGTTGTCAAGTGCAATAAAAAAAATGGCTCAGAACAGGAAAGCACGGCTGGCCCTTGGATGTACATAGAGAGCTAATATTAATAATACTCATGCCAAAGTGGCTCAAAGTGGAGGAGAGATTTTCTTCATCACTACTTGTATTTATGAGAGGTATTGACATGTTGAATGCACCAAGCTGTCTGTCTAAACCACTGGCACACAGCTCGGACACCCATGCATACCCCACAAGACATGCCACAAGAGGTCTCTTCACAGTCCCCAAGTCCAGAACAGACTATGGTTGATGCAGAGTACTAAACTCAGCAAAAAAAGAAAGTTCCTTTTTCAGGACCCTGTCTTTTAAAGATAATTCATAAAAATCCAAATAACTTCAGAGATCTTCATTGTAAAGGGTTTAAACACTGTTTCCTATGCTCGTTCAATGAACCATAAACAATTAATGAACATGCACCTGTGGAACGTTCGTTAAGACACTAACAGCTTAGTAGGTCACAGTTATGAAAACTTAGGACACTAAAGAGGCCTTTCTACTGACTCTGAAAAACACCAAAAGAAAGAGACCCAGGGTCCCTGCTCATCTGCGTGAACATGCCTTAGGCATGCTGCAAGGAGGCATGAGGACTGCAGATGTGGATCGGTACATCCGAACATCACACCTGCGGGACAGGTACAGGATGGCAATAACAACTGCCCGAGTTACACCAAGAACGCACAATCCCTCCATCAGTGCTCAGACTGTCCGCAATAGGCTGAGAGAGGCTGGACTGAGGGCTTGTAGGCCTGTTGTAAGGCAGGTCCTCACCAGACATCACCGGCAACAACGTCGCCTATGGGCACAAACCCACCGTCGCTGGACCAGACAGGACTGGCAAAAAGTGCTCTTCACTGACGAGTTGCGGTTTTGTCTCACCAGGAGTGATGGTCGGATTTGCGTTTATCGTCGAAGGAATGAGCGTTACACCGAGGCCTGGACTCTGGAGCGGGATCGATTTGGAGGTGGAGGGTCCGTCATGGTCTTGGGCGGTGTGTCACAGCATCATCGGACTGAGCTTGTTGTCATTGCAGGCAATCTCAACACTGTGCGTCACAGGGAAGACATCCTTCTCCCTCATGTGGTACCCTTCCTACAGGCTCATCCTGACATGACCCTTCAGCATGACAATGCCACCAGCCATACTGCTCGTTCTGTGTGATTTCCTGCAAGACAGGAATGCCAGTTTTCTGTCATGGCCAGCGAAGAGCCTGGATATCAATCCCATTGAGCACGTCTGGGACCTGTTGGATCGAAGGGTGAGGGCTAGGGCCATTCCCCACAGAAATGTCCGGGAACTTGCAGGTGCCTTGGTGAAAGAGTGGGGTAACATCTCACAGCAAGAACTGGCAAATCTGGTGCAGTCCATGAGGAGGAGATGCACTGCAGTACTTAATGCAGCTGGTGGCCACACCAGATATTGATCCCCCCTTTGTTCAGGGACACATTATTCAATTTCTGTTAGTCACATGTCTGTGGAACTTGTTCAGTTCATGTCTCAGTTGTTGAATCTTATGTTCATACAAATACTGTATTTGCACATGTTAAGTTTGCTGAAAGTAAACATAGTTGACAGTGAGAGGACGTTTTTTTTTGTTGCTGAGTTTATGTTCAAAAATGTGTCCTGTCTCAAACATACAGTCAATAACTGTCACGACTTCCTCCGAAGTCGGTCCCTCTCCTTGTTCGGGCGACGTTCGGCAGTCGAGGTCACTGGTCTTCTAGCCATCGCCAATCCACCTTTAATTTTCCATTTGTTTTGTCTTGTCTTCCCACAAACCTGGTTCCAATTCCATTCATTACATGTTGTGTATTTAACCCTCTGTTCCCCCCATGTCCTTGTCCGGAATTGTTTGTTGTAAGTGCTTGTGCACGTTATGTCTGGTATGCATCGGGTTTTGTACCCATTTATTGATTGTTCTGTTTTCCGGTGGGTTTTTATTATTAATAAACACCCTTGAAACCGAGCTAATCATACTCTGTCCATGTCTGATCTGTGTAAACGTCTTGACCCAATCCCCTGGTCTGCCACAAGTGGTGGAAAATGCAAACGTCCCACCTTGCCCAGGGAGGTTAAACTGCGCCGTTGGAAACATTGTTTTTGCTCTCCTGCATCTGACTTCTCTACCGCCAGTACACATTCCGGACCAAACTTATGGAGTCAGTAGGAGCATGTACCCTGTGTATAGGGGTGGAGGAGCACGTCTGGGAGCACGCAGCAATACTCCACCATCTTGGGACCGCCATGGACCGCATTGTCCAGACAATGGACCACTGGGAGAGACAGGGAGTTCTCCCAGCGCCTCCACCAGCACAGCCGGGGTCTCCACTACGCGCCCCTCGCCGTCTGGAGAGAGGGAGATGCGGCATTGGACCACTCCAGGGCTTTCCCGGTGAGGCACGAGACGAGGGCGGACACCCTGTCATGGCCCGAAGGAGCCGGGTGGACGGTTGTGAATGCCTCTTCCATCTGAGGCAGGGGATGAGGAGCGCCCAGGAGTTTGCCCTGGAGTTTCCGACCCTGGCTGTCGGCGCGGGATGGAATGACAGGGCCCTGATCGACCATTATCACTGCAGTCTGCGCGAGGCCGTCCATCAGGAGTTGGCCTGCAGAGACACCACCCTCACGTTCGACCAGCTGGTGGACCTGTCCATCCGGCTGGATAACCTGCTGGCTACCCGCGGACATTCAGATCGGGGTCTGTTGGTTCCATCCCCTTGCACCCCCTCTCCGTTAGCCATGGAGCTGGGAGAGGCGGTGCGCAGGGAGAACGGAGGGGGTTCCAGCTCATGGACCATCTGTGGCCGCAGAGGTACCCTGGTTAGCTTGTCATGACCCCACTGTTTCTTGGCCACAGAGGGCTCTCACGGGTGGTCGTGAGAGTGTTCGGGGAGGTGTTTAGGGGTTTCCGTTGGTGCTACTATGGTGGAAAGTCCAGACCAGGTCTCCACCGTGCGCATTCCCCCTGAATATGCTGATTTGGCTCTCGCCTTCTCCAAAAAGAAGGCGACTCAATTACCACCCCATCGACGGGGCGATTGTGCGATAAATCTCCTGGTAGACGCTGCACTTCCCAGGAGTCACGTGTATCCCCTCTCACAGGTGGAAACGGAGGCTATGGAAACATATGTCTCCAAATCCCTGCGTCAGGGGTACATTCGGTCCTCCACTTCACCCGCCTCCTCAAGTTTATTTTTGTGAAGAAGAAGGAGGGAGGTCTGCGCGCATGTATTGACTATCGGGGTCTGAACCAGATCACTGTGAGGTATAGTTACCCGCTACCGCTCATAGCCACAGCGATTGAGTCAATGCACGGGGCGCGCTTCTTCCCCAAACTAGACCTCTGGAACGCTTACAACCTGTGCGTATCTGGGAGGGAGACGAGTGGAAGACTGCTTTCAGTACCAACTCAGGGCATTATGAGTACCTCGTCATGCCGTACGGGTTGATGAATGCACCATCAGTCTTCCAGGCCTTTGTAGATGAGATTTTCAGGGACCTTCACGGGCAGGGTGTAGTGGTGTATATTGATGACATTCTGATATACTCCGCTACACACGCCGAGCATATGTCCCTGGTGCGCAGGGTGCTTGGTTGCCTGTTGGAGCATGACCTGTACGTCAAGGCTGAGAAGTGCCTGTTCTTCCAGCAGTCCATCTCCTTCCTAGGGTATCGCATTTCCACCTCAGGGGTGGAGATGGAGAGTGACCGCATTTCAGCCGTGCGTAATTGGCCGACTCCCACCACGCTAAAGGAGGTGCAGCGGTTATTAGGGTTTGCCAACTACTACCGAAGATTTATCCGGGGTTTTGGTCAGGTAGCGGCTCCCATTACCTCACTGCTGAAGGGGGGCCCGGTGCATTTACAGTGGTCGGCTGAGGCGGACAGGGCTTTTGGTCACCTGAGGGCTCTGTTTACATCGGCTCCCGGGCTGGCCCATCCGGATCCCTTTTTGAAGTTCGTAGTGGAGGTGGACACGTCCGAGGCTGGGATAGGAGCTGTGCTCTCTCAGCGCCCGGGTACGCCACCGAAGCTCTGCCCCTGTGCCTTCTTCTTGAAGAAGCTCAGCCTGGCGGAGCGAAACTATGATGTGGGGGACCAGTAGCTGTTGGCTGTCGTCAAGGCTCTTAAGGCGTGGAGACATTGGCTTGAGGGGGCTAAACACCCTTTCCTCATCTGGACTGACCACCACAATCTGGAGTACATCCGGGCAGCGAGGAGATTGAACCCTCGCCAGGCAAAGTGGGCCATGTTTTTCACCCGTTTTGTGTTTACCCTTTCCTACAGGTCAGTCTCCCAGAACGTGAAGGTAGACGCATTGTCCCGGCTGTATAACACAGAGGAGCGGACCATGGATCCCACTGCCATACGCCCCGCCTCCTGCCTGGTGGCGCCGGTAGTGTGGGAGCTGGACACGGACATTGAGCAGGCGTTACGTGCAGAGCCCGCTCCCGTCCAGTGTCCCACTGAGCGTCTGTACGTCCAGTTTGCTGTTCGTGACCGGTTGATCTATTGGGCAAACACGTCACCCTCCTCTGGTCATCCTGGGATCGGTTGGACAGTAAGGACGTGAGGGTTTATGTTTCCTCCTGCTCGGTGTGCGCCCAGTGCAAGGCACCTGCCCAGAGGGAAGCTACACCCCTTACCTGTTCCACAACGGCCTTGGTCGCACCCGTCAGTGGATTTTCTAACCGATCCCCCCCCCCCTCACAGGGTAACACTGCGATCCTGGTCATTGTGGATTGTTTTTTTAAGTCCTGTCATCTCCTCCCTCTGCCCAGTCTCCCTATGGCCCTACAGACTGCGGAGGTCTTGTTTACGCACGTCTTCTGGCACTACGGGGGGGTTTAAGCCTGAGAGTAATGGGCAGGTGGAGAGAGTAAACCAGGATGTGGGGAGGTTTCTGAGGTCCTATTGGGCTGCCTTCGTGCCCTGGGCCGAGATGGCACAGAACTAGCTTCGCCACTCCTCCACTAACCTCTTTCCCTTCCAGTGTGTACTGGGGTACCAGCCTGTTCTGGCGCCTTGGCATCAGAGTCAGACCGACGCTCCTGCGGTGGACGACTGGTTTAGGCGCACGGAGGAGACATGGGAAGCTGTCCGTGTTCACCTTCAGTGGGCCGTGCTGTGCCAAAAGGAGAACGCAGACCGCCACCGCAGTGAAGCCAAGGTGTTCGCACCGGGGGACCGGGTCTGGCTCTCGACCCGAAACCTACCCCTCCACCTGCCCTGCCGGAAGCTGGGTCCGCAGTTTGTGGGGCCATTTAAAGTCCTGAGGAGAGTGAACGAGGTTTGTTATAGGTTACAGCTTCCCCCCGATTACCGTATTAACCCCTCGTTCCATGTCTCTCCTCAGGCCGGTGGTGGCTGGCCCGCTCCAGGAGTCTGAGGTGCGGGAGGTTCCTCCGTCCCCTCTGGACATCGAGGGGGCCCCGGCGTACTCCGTTCGCTCCATACTGGATTCGAGGCGTCGGGCGAGTGGCCTTCAGTATCTCGTGGAGTGGGAGGGGTACGGTCCAGAGGAGAGGTGCTGGGTTCCAGTCGAGGACGTGTTGGACCCTTTAATGCTGCAGGAGTTCCACCGTCTTCATCCGGATCACCCTGGGCCTCGCCCTCCGGGTCGTCCTCGAGGCCGGTGTCGACGTGCTGCTGGAGCAGCTCATCAAGGGGGGGGGGGGGGTACTGTCACGACTTCCTCCGAAGTTGTGACAGTTCTGTTTTCCATTGGGTTTTAATTATTAAAATGCGCCGTTGGAAACACAGTTTTTGCTCTCCTGCGTCTGACTTCTCTGCCGCCAGTACGCACCCCTTACATTAATGTAAGGGGTGCGTACTGGCGGTCAAACTAGCTTTTGAAGTTCTATTTTTTTCGGCTTCAGACAAAAGCTAAAATTTAACTTAAAAAGCATTTAATTTTATTAATACATTGATACATTAGATAGGATCCATCTGCTAACTATCCCTGTCCAGGCACGACTCCAACACCATCATTAAGTTTGCAGACAACACAACAGTCTGATCACCGACAACGACGAGACTGCCTATAGGGAGGAGGTCAGAGACCTGGCTGGGTGGTGCCAGAATAACAACCTATCCCTCAACGTAATCAAAACAAAGGAGATGATTGTGGACTACAGGAAAAGGAGGACCGAGCACGCCCACATTCTCATCGACGGGGCTGTAGTGGAGCAGGTTGAGAGCTTGGTGTCCACATCACCAACAAACTAGAATAGTCCAAACACACCAAGACAGTCGTGAAGAGGACACGACAAAACCTATTCCCCCTCAGGAGACTGAAAAGATTTGGCATGTGTTCTCAGATCCTCAAAAGGTTCTCCAGCTGCAACATTGAGAGCATCCTGACTGGTTGCATCACTGCCTGAATTAGAGGCATGGAAATAAATTCATACATTTCAGTATTGGGTCAGTATTTCAGTCACATTGATTTTAGGGCCTTTCTTTTATTGAAATGGAATAAAATGTTATATTAAGAAAATATATTGATCGTGAAGGAAGGGGTTTTAACATCTTACGGATCCGCCCCTTTTTTCAATATTCGCCTAAAATGACATTCCAAAATCTAACTGCCTGTAGCTCAGGCCCTGAAGCAAAGATATGCATAATCTTAGTACCATTTCAAAGGAAACACTTTGATGTTTGTGGAAATGTGAAAGGAATGTAGGAGAATATAACACAATAGATCTGGAAAAAGATACAAAGAAAAAAACAACTGGTCTTTTGTATTATTTTTGTACCATCATCTTTGAAATGCTGTTTTGGCAGCAGCTAATGGGGATCCATAATAAATACAAATACAAATAGACTGTTCTCTCTGCTACTGCATGGCAAGCGGTACCGGAGCGCCAAGTCTAGGACCAAAAGGCTTCTCAACAGCTTTTACCCCCAAGCCATAAGACTCCTGAACAGGTAATCAAATGGCTACCGGACTATTTGCATTGAGTCCCGTCACCCCGCCCCCAACAACCCCTCTTTTATGCTGCTGCTACTCTCTGTTTATCATCTATGCATAGTCATTTTAACTATACCTATATGTACATATAACCTCAATTAGCCCGACTAACCGGTGCCCCCGCACATTGACTCTGTACGGGTACCACCTGTACATTGCCTCGCTACTGTTATTTTCACTGTCATTTTACTGTTATTTTTATTTTGTATTTCTTTACTAATCTATTGTTTACATAATACCTATTTTTTTACTTAAATTGCTCTGTTGGTTAGGGCTTGTAAGTAAGCATTTCACTGTAACTTCTACACCTTTTGATTTCGGTGCACGTGACAAATAAACTTTGATTTGATTTGAACAAACTATGAAGAAATTGCCTGTAAATCCCAAGGGTTACCGATAGACTGAAAAGTGGTTCTCTGTAGCTCAGTTGGTAGAACATTGCACTTGCAACGCTAGAATAATGGGTTTGATTCCCAGGACCACCCATATGTAAAATGTATGCATGCATTACTGTAAGTTGCTTTGGAAAAAAAGTGTCTGTCAGTTATTATGGCGTGGTGTGGGGGCTGTGCTTTGGCAAAGTGGGTCCTGCCTGTTTGGCCCTGTCCGGGGGTATCATCGGATGGGGTCACAATGTCTCCTGACCCCTCCTGTCTCAGCCTCCAGTATTTATGCTGCAGTAGTTTATGTGTCAGGGGGCAAGGGTCAGTCTGTTATATCTGGAGTATTTCTCCAGTGTCCTGTGTGAATTTAAGTATGCTCTCTCAAATTCTCTCTTTCTTTCTCTCTTTCTTTCTTTCTCTCTCTTGGAGGACCTGAGCCCTAGGACCATGCCTCAGGACTACCTGGCATGATGACTCCTTGCTGTCCCCAGTCCACCTGGCCGTGCTGCTGCTCCAGTTTCAACTGTTCTGCCTGCGGCTATGGAACCCTGACCTGTTCACCGGACGTGCTACCTGTCCCAGACCTGCTGTTTTCAACTCTCTAGAGACAGCAGGAGCGGTAGAGGTACTCTCAATGATCGGCTATGAAAAGCCAACTGACATTTAATCCTGAGGTGCTGACCTGTTGCACCCTCGACAACCACTGTGATTATTATTATTTGACCATGCTGGTCATTTATGAACATTTGAACATATTGGCCATGTTTTGTTATAATCTCCACCCGGCACAGCCAGAAGAGGTCTGGCCACCCATCATAGCCTGGGTTTCTCTCGGTTTCTTCCTAGGTTTTGGCCTTTCTAGGGAGTTTTTCCTAGCCACCGTGCTTCTACACCTGCATTGCTTGCTGTTTGGGGTTTTAGGCTGGGTTTCTGTACAGCACTTTGAGATATCAGCTGATGTAAGAAGGGCTATATAAATACATTTGATTTGATTTGATTATTATATGAAGTCAAGACATTTGAGAGCTTCCCAACATGTCTATTACCTGCCAAGTTTCCATGCCAAATGTTCCTTGTCATCAAAATGGATTTACTTGATCAGTAGTTGAAAGGTAACCCACTAGCCAAAATGGTTTTCAAAATGTTTTGTTAAGTAATGGGCCATAGAGCCAAGATGTGCCACACCTATTGAAACTGAGGGCACTCGTTCCCCTACAATTTGATCAATATTTATTATTAAACTATACAATAAAAATACAGAATTGATACCATTAGTGACCTGTTAAAACAATTGGTGCATGATGCCACTGCCTCTAGGCATATAAGCACTCTCATGTAAATGGGAAAGAGTAGAACGTCTTGAAATGCCTGCAGTATCTATGGTGTTGTTATTAATTATACCCAGCGGGTAAAACTGGTTGCAACAACATCATTATGACGTCTTTTATGAAATCATGGTCAAGTTGAATACTAGTTGCATTAGAACGTTTTTGTATAGTAGTTTAGCAACCAGAAATATGTATCTTTATCTTGTTGTAACCTGGTTATCTGACCAAATGAAAATATGATGTATTCCCCACAATGTCTTGATCTCATCATCAGAAAGACATCTTTACCTGCTTGTAACATTGACCAGTTGGTTGTAAAGTCTGCCCACTGGGTATTTTGCTTCAGGTGCGATGTACAAGTGACAACAGGAAGAACTGACAAATTCACTGACTACCAAACAGATGTGGTTCGAAAGGAAACATTTTCAATTTATTGGATTCTGAAAAAAACACTGTGCTCTTAAAAAAGTTACATCAGAATGTGCATACTTCAGTGGTTCTTCCTGTGTAGTCTCCTCTCCAACTTCAGTATATCCCGCTCTCTCTGTCTCTTTTCCACTCTGGCCAGAGTTTGTTGCACATTCTTGCAAGGCACCTCTGTTTTAGATCTATTGAAAAGGGAGAAAGAAACATCAACATGTTCATATGATGTATAGCTAACTAATATCTCATTTTGAAAAAAACAAGAAAATCAACTCTTATAGAATATTTTGCTCTAGAATATGAACACTTGTACTGTAAATCAGTTCTGGCACCTTTTTTATTCCTCTTCAAGCACTACTGAATGTGTCAGAATTAGAGGCTTGGAAATTAATTCAATTTCAGTGTTGGGTCAGTATTCAGTCCCATTGATGTTCGGCCTTTCTTTTATTGAAATGGAATAAAATGTTATATTCAGAAAATATATTGATCATGAAGGAAGGGGTATTAATCCTCTCAAGAATTCACCCCTTATTTATTTTTGCCTAAAATTACATTCCCAAATCTAACTGCCTGTAGCTCAGTCCCTGAAGCAAGGGTATGCATATTCTTAGTACCATTTGAAAGGAAACACTTTGAAGCCTGTGGAAATGTGAAAGGAATGTAGGAGAATATAACACAATAGATCTGGAAAAAGATAATACAAAGAAAAAACCAACCGTTCTTTTGTATGTTTTTTGCACCATCATCTTTGAAATGCAAGAGAAAGGCCATAATGTATTATTCCAACCCAGGTGCAATTTAGATTTTGGCGACTAGATGGCAGCAGTGTATGTGCAAAATTTTTGACTCATCCAATGAACCATTGCATTTCTGTTCAAAATGTTGTGCCAAGAGTGTCCAAATGTGCCTGATCTGTTTATTAATAACTTTTCATCTTCATAATTGTGCACTCTCCTCAAACAATCGCATGGTATTCCTTCACTGTACTAGCTACTGTAAATTGGACATTGCTGTTTAATTAACAAGAATGTAAGCTTTCTGCCAAATATCAGATATTTCTATGTCCTGGGAAATGTTCTTGTCACTTACAACCTCATGCTAATCGCATTAGTTCAACCGTCCCATGGAAGGGACACCGATCCCATAACAGTGCTATTTGTGAGTTCCTAGGTCAAGCCATGTGGTAACACGCATCTTAATTATCATTGTTGGTAAGGGCAGGTAACACCACATCTGCCACACTGATCCTCAACACCGGGGCCCCTCAGGGGTGCGTGCTTAGTCCTCTTCTGTACTCCCTGTTCACCCACGACTGCGTGGCCAAGCACGACTCCAACATTAAGTTTGATGACGACACAACAGTGCCTGATCACTGACAACGATGAGACAGACTATAGCAGGCCTGGGCAAATATTTTCCATGGAGGGCCACATCAGAATATATTTTTGCCTTCGCGTGCCAGAATCATATTACAGGATTATACCACATGTGTATGATTGTGTTGACAGATATATCTACTGTAAATCACATCCAGATATGCTACTTATTTAACTTTTTTAACATGCACAGAAACAAACCACATCCATGTTCTCCTTTTGGTAGGTATTTTCATTATTAAACATGCAATGTATTACACATAGGGAAAAGTACACTGTGAAATTCAGCACCACGGACAGAACTCTTGTTAATGGGTATGCACAAAAACACAAGAAAGAGAGAGCTCAACATTACAATTAAACTACACAATCAGTGTGAGGAGTGAAGTCTTTGATGGGCATTGACTAGAGCAGTGAAGTCAGGTATATTCTCTGACGTCACTATGCGCAGAATTGCTGAGAGGTGAGAGTCAGTAAGAGATGATCTGTGCCTTGACTTGTTATCCTCTCTTGGGTATGTGGGACGTGACTGTCCCACCTGCGGGACACACTATTCAACAGCCAGTGAAATAGCAGGGCGCCAAATTCAAAACGACAAAAATCTCATAATTCAAATTTCTCACACATACAAGTATTATACACCATTTTATAGATAAGACTCTCGTTAATCCAACCACATTGTCCGATTTCAAAAAAGCTTTACGGCGAAAGCAAAGCATTAGATTATGTTAGGACAGCGCCTAAAAAATAAAAGCCACACAGCCATTTTCAAACCAAGGAGAGGCGTCACAAAAACCAGAAAAACCAGAAATAAAATTAAGCACTAACCTCTGATGATCTTTGTCAGATGGCACTCATAGGACTTCATGTTACACAATACATGTATGTTTTGCTCGATAAAGTAAATATTTATATCCAAAAACCCCATTTTACATTGGCCCGTAATGTCCAGAATTGTTTTTCCTTCAAAAACTTCCTGTGAATGAGCACATCAATTTATAGAAACACTCATCATAAATGTTGATAAAATATTAAACTGTTATTCAAAGAATTATAGCAAAACATCTCCTTAATGCAACCGCTGTGACAGATTTCAAAAAAGCTTCACGGGGAAAGCACACTGCAATAATCTGAGTTCGGCGCTCAGGAAACAACAGCAGGCAATACAGATACCCGCCATTTTGGAGTCATCTAAAATCATAAATAGCATTATAAATATTCACTTATCTTTGATGATCTTCATCAGAAGGCACTTCCAGGAATCCCAGGTCCAAAATAAATGTTGTTTTGTTCGATAAAGTCCATAATTTATGTCCAAATACCTCCTTGTTGTTAGCGCATTCAGTAAGTTACTCCAAATGTAGGAAGCGTGCCAAAAATTTCACGACGAAAAGTCAAAAAAAGTTCTATTTACGTTCGTAGAAACATGTCAAACGATGAATAGCATCAATCGTTAGGGCCTTTTTAACATAAAACTTCAATAATATTCCAACCAGACGATTCCAATGTCTTGAGAAATGTAATGGAACACAGCTACCTCTCACGTGAATGCGCGCCAATGAACTCATGTCCTTTCCTGAGTCAACAACTTCCAACTTCCTTTGTTTGCTCTCTGTTCACCATAGAAGCCTCAAACAACTTTCTAAAGACTGTTGACATCTAGTGGAAGCCATAGAAAGTGCAAAATGAACCCTAAGTCACTGTGTGTTAGATAGGCAATCACTTGAAAAAACTACAAGCCTCAGATTTCCCACTTCCTGGTTGGATGTTTCTCGGGTTTTTGCCTGCCATATGAGTTCTGTTATACTCACAGACATCATTCAAACAGTTTTAGAAACTTCAGAATGTTTTCTATCCAAATCTACAAATAATATGCATATCCTCCATTCTGGGTCTGGGTAGCAGGCAGTTTTCTATGGGCACACTTTTCATCCGGACGTCAAAATACTGCTCCCTACCCTAGAGAAGTTATATTTCTTTACTGAAAATGTCTGTTCACATACATATGAGCATGACTCCTACTCTTTGGAAAGTTTTGTTCATCGAGAGATGCATAGAACCTTGTCAGTGACGCTGTTTTGAATAGTTCTCCAATCAGTGCGTCAGACTGAAGATCGATAAGCTCAAGTTGCAGGTCAGTGGGAGCGTTATCCACATTGAAGGTGAAAGGAGAAGAAACCAACAGCATGTCATTTTCCAACACTTTGAAATCCTCAAAACGATGAGAAAACTCACCATTCAAAGCAGGCAGCAGCGATGTATACTTCTCCCGCTGGTCATCTGATAGGGAACAGACTAGTAGCGTCGGAAGGTGGGTGAGATTGTTGGCTTCTACTTGACGGGTCAGGAGGAGTAATTTTCACTTGAAGGCTTTGACAAGGCTGTACATTTGATGTGCAAAAAGGCCCTTCCCTTGTAGTTTGGAATTCAGGGCCATGATGTCCACGGTGAAGCCAAAATCAGCCAACCATTCTTTATCTTGCAGTTGAGGGAAATCCACATATTTTCCTTTCATTTGCAAAAACTCAGCAATTTCCGACTTCAAGTCTCACACCGTTTTAAGCACCTTCCCCAAACTCAGCCATCTCACATTTGTGTGGTAGGGGAGATCTGTATGACCCGACTCTGTCTCTTCCAACAGTGAGACAAACTGCCTGTGGTTTAAAGATTTTGCTCTTATGAAGTGTACCACTTTATTGACAGTATCCACAACATGGCTTATTTTCAGAACACATTTACAGAGCACCTCCTAATGAATAATGCAATGTAGGAAAATAATTTTTGGATCTGAGTTCAGTTCAGCTATTTGGTCTTGTAGCCTTTTCAAAAGGCCAACGTTTTTTCCTGACAAATTTGGGCACCTATCAGTGGTCACACTGGATAACAGGCCCACATTAACATCGACAGGGCTGTAGTGGAGCGGGTCGAGAGTTTCAAGTTCCTTGGTGTCCACATCACCAACAAACTATCATGGTCCAAACACACCAAGACAGTCGTGAAAAGTGCACGACAACACCTTTTCCCCCTCAGGAGACTGAAAAGATTTGGCATGGGTCTCCAGATCCTCAAAAAGTTATATGGCTGCACCATCGAGAACATCCTGACCTGTTGCATCACCTCCTGGTATGGCAACTGCTCAGCATCTGACAGTAAGGCGCTACAGAGGGTAGTACGCACAGCCCAGTACATCACAGGGTCCAAGCTTACTGCTGTGATGGAAATTTTATGCATGTGCTTTTTCTTATAACTAATTTCTGTCTTCCATTCATGTGATGTTCTATAAAACAATTTCTGTGTTCACGCAAGTGACTGATTGAACAAATCCTCACTTATCAGTAGCTGCAATTTGGCAGTACGCCCAAACCTTGTTTTGAATGCAAGATATCAGTTTCAAGGTCTCAGTATAGAGAGAAGAAGCCTCGTGAGTTATTGGTCTGTAACATGTTATGACCCAGTATCGTTCGGTGACATGAATGACAAAAACGGTAAGGATTAATTAATTATGCTAAATCATGCAAATATAACTTGTCTGTGTATAGCTGTATTCAAGCAAGCAGAGCTTCTGACAGACAGACGTTCACATATGGTGCATTCAGTATGTTGGAACCTCTCCAGTGAGCTGACAAATAAACAAGGATTAATTTAAGATAGACTTTGAGTGTCCCTGTGTAAGAATTTCCACAACACTGCCATCCAGGACTTATATACTAGGCGGTGTCAGAGGAAGGCCCCAAAAATTGTCAAAGACTCCAGTCACCCAAGTTATAGACTGTTCTCTCTGCTACCGCACGGCAAGCAGTACTGTAGTGCCAAGTCTAGGTCCAAAAGGCCCCTTAACAGCTTCTACCCCCAAGCTATAAGACTGATGAAGAATTTATCAAATGGCCACCTGGACTATTTACATTGACCACCCCCCCCCCCCTCATTTTTTTTTTACACTGCTGCTACTCGCTGTTTATTATCTATACATAGTCACTTTTGAAACATGATTGGTTCAGATTTGGTCTTGTACACTAATTATTAAAAAGTGTTACAACCAAACTCAGTCTCCCCTACGCGTATACAAATAGTATTAAAATATGTGTCTTATCCTTCCACTGTCTCCACATTATGGCTAGATCTCCCACATGACACCTTGACTTTGAAAAAAATCTATTTTGGTTACTGAACTACAGTAATTGAAGTGGATTTACACTCGGTTACAGTTACGGCAAAATAATTTGTTCATGCGTCCCTGATTTGCACTACATAGAAATGCATAATTATGGATACAAATGTAATTATTTTCATGATGATGTATACTAAATAGGTACACAAAGGTAGAAATATGCAATATCCTCCTTTGCATATTTGGGTATTATTCTACACACGGGCTATTATTTTAATAAGCTCCGACCCCAAACAAGACCAAACTTGGTCCAGACCTGACCAAATCAGAACGAATCATAAACGTCTATGTTTCACAAGTTTGGACATCAAAGAACATCACAGTAGAGCTCAGTACAGCACAGAACAGAACAGTAGAGTACAGTTCATTATATTGTACTCAACTCCAGTGTGCTCTACTGTGTACTGTACTGAACTCTATTCTACTCTACAGTACATAATTGTACTGAACTATACTAAACTTTTTACTTTACTTCACTGTACTGTAGTGTATTGTGCTCTTCAAACTTGTGAAACATGGATGTCTATGATTGGGCCAAATGAAGACAGTTCCGGACCTGACCAAAACTCATCTGTGGATGTTGAAATTAAAGCTGGTCCGGACTGAATAAAAAACAACCTCTGTGGACGTTGAAATTAAAGCTGGTCCGGACTGAATCAAAAACAACCTCTGTGGATGTTGAAATCAAGGCCAGGGCAGACTGACCAAATTTCAGCTACTTTTCAATGTAAAGGACGTCTGGTGTCGGTCGGTGCTGCTCAGTGGGTAAGGATGCTGGTTACAGTAAATGGAAAGAAAGGGGGTTCATGGGTAGGTGTCAGTAAGATACGGGAGAGTTGACATTAACTGGAGAGAGAGAGAGTGGCAGAGAGAGAGAGAGAAATAGAGAGGGAGAGGGATAGAGAGAGGAGGAGGTTGTCCAGACTCTTCACACTTGAAGACAGAAAGAGAAAGAAAACTTATGAGCTGAACATAACAGTATGCCAGTGGAATGCAGGACCATAGCAGGTGACCCAACTCATTTGTGACGACTATGATTTCCTATTGTAGCCAATTCATTTACAGATTTTCCAGAAATTATTATTCATAACCCAAGTACATATCAGTAAAAACACTAACTGGTAGGTCTACCTTTACTTGTTACTTCTGTTAACTTCATTATCTTCTCTCCTCATGAGGGAGAACATTTTGAAAATATCAAATTTTAAATCTGTAGAATGACTACATTACCGATAATACTCTTTGACTGATCATTCCAAATTACCATGGCAGTTATGCATCCCAATAGTAATGATATTTCTATTGTGAAGGGCATTCTATGATGTAGGGCAGGCCAGTAGCCTCTGTAATAAAATTATATTACTGTGTCACACAAAATGCACAAAGACCTTTATGGTCACACAAGATGCCACCGATCGATTCAAAATGAGTGGCCTAACAATTAACCAATTTACATAGCCCAAGTAATTTTTGCGAGCAAAATCAATCATAGTTGCACACATAGGGTGACAGTGAGCATTTGACAGTGATCATGAGCAAAAAGCTTATTAGTAGCATAAATAAATTGTACTTCTATGGTTGTAATCCTCAAATATTGAATTGCACTGAATCAAATTAATCAGATCCAATGATTTAATGGCCACAGGGCGAGGTGCTTCTAGCATATATAATATGTACTATGTTTAAAATATATATAATTTTATATATATATATATATATATATATATATATATATATGTGTGTGTGTGTGTGTGTGTGTGTGTGTGTGTGTGTGTGTGTGTGTGTGTGTGTGTATAGTACCAGTCAAAAGTTTGGATACACCTACTCATTCAAGGGTTTTCTATATTTTTACTATTTTCTAAAGACCTTAGAAAAATATTGTAGACCTCCACAAGTCTAGTTCATCCTTGGTAGCAATTTCCAAATGCCTGAAGGTACCATGTTCATCTGCACAAACAATAGCACACAAGTATAAACACCATGGGACCTCGTAGGCGTCACACCGCTCAGGAAGGAGACGCGTTCTGTCTCCTAGAGATTAACATACTTTGGTGTGAAAAGAGCAAATCAATCTCAGAACAACAGCAAAGGACCGTGTGAAGATGCTGGAGGAAACAGGTACAAAACTATCTATATCCACAGTAAAACGAGTCCTATATCGACATAACCTGAAAGGCGCTCAGCAAGCCACTCCTCCAAAACCGCCATAAAAAAAGCCAGACTACGGTTTGCAACTGCACATGGGACAAAGATTGTACTTTTTGGAGAAATGTCCTCTGGTCTTATGAAACAAAAATAGAACTGTTTAGCCATAATGACCATCGTTATGTTTGTAGGGAAAAGGGGGAGTTGTCACGCCCTGACCTAAGAGAGCTGTTTTTTCTCTGTTTAGTTGGGTCAGGGTGTGATAGGGGGTGGGCATTCTATGTTTGTGTTTCTATGTTTTGGCCGGGTATGGTTTCCAATCAGAGGCAGCTGTCTATCGTTGTCTCTGATTGGAAGCCATACTTAGGCAGCCTTTTCCCAGTTGGTTTTCGTGGTTAGTTGTTTTCTGTTTCGTGTATGTAACCTGACAGAACTGTTGGCTGTCGTTTTGTTTCTTTGTCAAAGAGTTTCGTTTTCATTAAATATAATTATGAGCACTCAACTCGCTGCGCCTTGGTCCCCTCTATACAACGCCCGTTACAGAACTACCCACCACGATTGGATCAAGCGGCGTGCCCTGGCAGAGATGGATACCTGGTCGATGGAGGAGTGGATTGAAAGGAGAAACTGGACTTGGGGCCAGATTTTGGACAGGAATCGTAGCCTACCGGGGAAGAACGAGAGGCTGGGCCAGGGGTGAGACCTGAGCCAACTCCCCGTGCTTATCGTGGGGAGCATGTGTCTGTTCCTCGCACTCTCCCTCCAGTGCGCCTCCACGGTCCAGTAAACCCCGTGCCAGTTCTGCGCACCTGGTCCTCAGTGCGTCTCTCCAGTCCGGTGAGACCTGTTCCAGCTCCACGAGAAAAGCATCCAGTGATAATCTATGATCCGAAGCCTGTAGAGATGATCCATGGCATGAAGCCTCCAGTGATGATCCATGGCCCGGAGCCTGTAGGGATGTTCCATGGCACGAAGCCTCCAGAGGTAATCCATGGCCTGGAGCCTGTATGGATAATCCATGGCAAGAAGCCTGTAGGGATTATCCATGGTCCGGAGCCTGTAGGGATAATCCATGGCAAGAAGCCTGGAGCGATGATCCATGGCCCGGAGTCTGTAGAGATGATCCATGGCACGAAGCCTCCAGTGATGATCCATGGCGCGGAACCTGTATTGATGATCCATGGCATGGAGCCTGCAGCAACGGTCCCTAGTCCGGAACCGACAACGAAGCTCTCCAGTCCGGAGGCTCCGGCGACGCTCCCCAGTACGGAGCCTCCGGCGATGTTCCTCAGCCCGGAGCCTCCGGCGACACTCCTCAGCCCGGAGCCTCCGGCGACGCTCCTCAGTCCGGTGCCTCCGGCGACGCTCCTCAGTCCAGAGCCTTCAGCAACGGTCTGCAGCCCAGAGTCTTCAGAGGCGGTTGGCGTTTCAAAGCCTCTGGCGATGATCCACGGTCTGGTTCCTCCCGACACACAGAAGTGGGGGGATCAGCGGGCGGTGGGGGTGCTACGCCCTGAACCAGAGCCGCCGCCAAGTACAGTACTGTTTTTTCTCTGTTTAGTTGGGTCAGGGTGTGATAGGGGGTGGGCATTCTATGTTTGTGTTTCTATGTTTTGGCCGGGTATGGTTTCCAATCAGAGGCAGCTGTCTATCATTGTCTCTAATTGGAAGCCATACTTAGGCAGACTTTTCCCACTTGGTTTTCGTGGGTAGTTGTTTTCTGTTTCATGTATGTAACCTGACAGAACTGTTGGCTGTCGTTTTGTTTCTTTGACAAAGAGTTTCGTTTTCATTAAATATAATTATGAGCACTCAACACGCTGCACCTTGGTCCCCTCTATAAGACGCCCGTTACAGGAGGCTTGCAAGCCGAAGAACACCATCCCAACCGTGAAGCATGGGGGTGGCAGCATCATGTTGTCGGGGTGCTTTGCTGCAGGAGGGACTAGTGCAATTCACAAGATAGATGGCATCATGAGGATTGAAAGGTATGTGGATATATTGAAGCAACATCTCAAGACATCAGTCAGGAAGTTAAAGCTTGGTCGCAAATGGGTCTTCCAAATGGACAATGACCCCAAGCATACTTCCAAAGTTGTGACAAAATGGCTTAAGGACAACAATGTCAAGGTATTAGAGTGGCCATCACAAAGCCCTGACCTCAAACCTATAGAAAATTTGTGGGCAGAACTGAAAAACCATGTGCGAGCATTGAGGCCTACAAACCTGAATCATTTACATCAGCTCTGTCAGGAGAAATGGGTCAAAATTCACCCAACTTATTGTGGGAAGCTTGTGGAATGCTACCCGAAATGTTTGACCCAAGTTAAACAATTTAAAGGCAATGCTACCAAATACTAATTGAGTGTATGTAAACTTCTGACCCACTGGGAATGTGATGAAAGAAATAAAAGCTGAAATAAATGATTCTCTCTACTATTATTCTGACATTTCACATTCTTAAAATACAGTGGTGATCCTAACTGACCTAAGACAATTTTTATTAGGATTAAATCTCAGGAATTGTAAAAAACTGAGTTTAAATGTATTTGGCTAAGGTGTATGTAAACTTCCGACTTCAAATGTAACACTGAACATCAAATCCCATTCAATTCCAGTGATTTGCAACCACCAGCACAGCAGTGGCGGTTCTAGACCCTTTCAACTGGGGGGGCCAAGCTGGGGCCAGTTGTACAGTTAGAGGGGCCAGTTACATTAGACGTTATTGTTGTCATATCGTTTTCTTCACTGCATTGAAGGCATTAGCAGGCAAAAACCATGTTCATAATCATCATCGTTGCCACTGTCTAATAATGGATGTAAAAAAAGAACGATAGAAAATTTGTGATGTAAAAATGATTTCATACTCCACATTTTGGGAGGCCACAAGGGGGTCCAAAATTGTTGTCACAGGGGCATTGCGGTCTAAGTCACTGCATCTCAGCGCTAGAGGCGTCACTACAGACCCTGGTTCGATTCCAGGCTGTATCACAACCGGCCGTGATTGGGAGTCCCATAGGGTGCCACACAATTGGCCCAGTGTCATCTGGATTAGGGTTTGGCCCAAGGTAGGCAGTCATTGTAAATAAGAATTTGTTCTTAACTGAATTGCCTAGTTAAATAAAGGTAAAATATAATAAAAAAGTAGAGTAGCAGCGCTTGTTTACTCTTTACTTTTGATGTTTGATCACGCTGATAAACCACTCATCGGCGTTCCATCCAGCTGAATTTTTTTTTACAAATATAAAGGCAATTCGTAATCCAATTCCAAACTAGCCTTGAGGCCACAGATATGTGAGGCCATAGATATGTGATGTCTCCTTCAGACATGCTTCCAAAACAACCACAAAATAGGGAATCCAAAGCGCCAATCGTGTAAAAACAAACATACATTCATTTTCCAAACAAAGGTAATTTTGTATGCTATATTCCATAAATTATCAAAGTCAAAGCGATCAGATTTAAACGGTAAACAAAAAGTGTAGACTAATAGCAGCTTTCTTAGTTCCAAGTATTTTTTTGTAAAAAATGTTTTGGGGTGGATCAGCTTAATATTGCGGAAAGATTCCATCAATGTAATTGTCTGCATCATTTCCAAATCCCCATATATTTTTTGGGGTAAATATATATATATATCCATATACATACACGCATGCATACATATACACATATATACATACACATACCTATATAGATATACATACTTTTTAAGAATATACCTTTATTATTCCCGCAAACCCTACCACCCTTCCCCCAATTGGAGTAAACTAATAAACACTTCTACCTTCAGTTTATACATGTGTGAAGGTGAACGTGTGAAAGTGTGAAGGTGAACGGAAAGGCTCTGGAGCAACGAACCGCCCTTGCTGTCTCTGCCTGGCCGGTTCCCCTCTCTCCACTGGGATTCTCTGCCTCTAACCCTATTACAGGGGCTGAGTCACTGGCTTACTGGTGTTTTTCCATGCCGTCCCTAGGAGGGGTGCGTCACTTGAGTGGGTTGAGTCACTGACGTGGTCTTCCTGTCTGGGTTGGCGCCCCCCCTTGGGTTGTGCCGTGGCGGAGATCTTTGTGGGCTATACTTGGCCTTGTCTCAGGATGGTAAGTTGGTGGTTGAAGATATCCCTCTAGTGGTGTGGGGGCTGTGCTTTGGCAAAGTGGGTGGGGTTATATCCTGCCTGTTTGGCCCTGTCCGGGGGTATCATCGGATGGGGCCACAGTGTCTCCTGACCCCTCCTGTCTCAGCCTCCAGTATTTATGCTGCAGTAGTTTATGTGTCAGGGGGCTAGGGCCAGTCTGTTACATCTGAGTATTTCTCCTGTCTTATCCGGTGTCCTTTGTGAATTTAAGTATGCTCTCTCAAATTCTCTCTCTAGGACCTGAGCCCTAGGACCATGCCTCAGGACTACCTGGCATGATGACTCCTTGCTGTCCCCAGTCCACCTGGCCGTGCTGCTGCTCCAGTTTCAACTGTTCTGCCTGCGGCTATGGAACCCTGACCTGTTCACCGGACGTACTACCTGTCCCAGACATGCTGTTTTCAACTCTCTAGAGACAGCAGGAGCGGTAGAGGTACTCTCAATGATCGGCTATGAAAAGCCAACTGACATTTATTCTTGAGGTGCTGACTTGTTGCACCCTCGACAACTACTGTGATTATTATTATTTGACCATGCTGGTAATTTATGAACATTTGAACATCTTGGCCATGTTCTGTTATAATCTCCACCCGGCACAGCCAGAAGAGGACTGGCCACCCCTCATAGCCTGGTTCCTCTCTAGGTTTCTTCCTAGGTTTTGGCCTTTCTAGGGAGTTTTTCCTAGCCACCGTGCTTCTACACCTGCATTACTTGCTGTTTGGGGTTTTAGGCTGGGTTTCCGTACAGCACTTTGAGATATCAGCTGATGTAAGAAGGGCTATATAAATAAATTTGATTTGATTTGATACATCTTATACACATTTTACAGACACAATCTATTTTACAATAGTTATATTTTGTTTGTTTTTAGTCCTTCCTATTTATGATGTCCACCCAGTTTGATTTCTATTTGTAACTGTGCTATTTCAGAAAACGTCTGAACCTCTATACATTTTACAGACTCCATATGTTTTACATTGGTTATCTTGTTATTAGTCCCACCCTTCAGCTCCATTCAACCCCTCCCATCCATCTCTCAACATCATCCATTTTGGATTTCTATTTGTCATATATTTTTTTAGCTGTGCTGTGATGCTTCACAAAAGTACTGAACCTTTCTATTCTCATAGCTTCTACAGATTGTAAATTAAAACTAAACATTTTTGCTAAAATAATTATTATACTATTGATTGATTGACTATGGCTTTTCAAATCCCCCAGTATTGCTATCTGCAGCGTTAGTTCTAGGCTAATGTTGCAATTCTTCAGCCATTCCTGGACCTGTGACCAAAAACGAGCTACATATGGACAATACCAAAATAAATGATCTAATGACTCTGCCTCCTCACAGCAAAATCTGCAGAGATGGGAAGATTGTATCCCCCATATATATAACAATCTATTGGTTGCAAGAATTTTGTACAGTAATTTAAATTGAAAAATTGTAAGTTTTGAATCCGGCGTTGTTTTGCGTATCAGTTCATAAACCATGTGCCATGGAATGGGTACATCGAAAATCTCTTCCCAACTATTTTGCAATTTATATGGCACATCTGTCAGTTTTTTTGGTCCTTAAATTAAATTGGTATATGTTTTTATTTATCACACTTTTCTTTAACCATTTATGTTCTTTAATACAGGGACGACGTACAAGTTCCTTACTTTTTTCCCCTTCTACTTGCCTCTTCCATTTTTGTGGTAATGCTGCAATTAATTGGTTGTAATTTTGGGTAGAGCAGACATTTCCATATGTCTGTGTTAGCTGCATGTGTGACATAACTCCACCAGTCCGATTTATGATATCATTCAGTAAAATTATACCTTTTTCAAACATTTCTTCGAAAAATACGTTTTTTTATCAATTAGTGTATTTGAGTTTAACTACAATATTTGTATTATTTGTTCTGTCTTTTCAGGTGGATTAAACTGAAATTGCAACCAACTTTCTAAGGCTTGTTTAAAAAATAACGATATTTTGGAGATGATTTCCTTTTCAAACCACCGAAAGTGAGCAGGTGTAATCTGAATAAAGGGAAAAAGGCCATTCTTGAACATAGGATGAGACATTCCTACCAATTTACTAGAGAACCAGTTTGGATATAAGTATAACTTTTGTATGACTGATGCCTTTAGTGAGAGGTCTAACGCTTTAATATTTAATCATTTCTGCTCTCTAGTTCCAAGTATTAGCGTAGCGGTCAAAAAACTGTAAGGTACCGCCGTACCTGAGGCCTAGTTGACCCATTCTGCCAAAAACCTAAATAGGTGAAGGGAAGGGGAAAATGGGAAAAAAGGAGCGAGACCAGGAAAGGCTCCCTAATGGTTTTAAATACCCATGATAACCATAATAGAAAACCAAATAAGTAAAATTCATCAACCATACTCCTCAGTTCATAATGCAATATTTATACTTATGTTCAATATTAGTATTCTTCAACAAAAAATAAATACACACACACACACACACACACAGTTCATGACCAAAAGTATGTGGACACTCGTCGAACATCTCATTCCAAAATCATGGGCATTAATATGGAGTTGGTCCCCCCTTTGCAGCTATAACAGCCTCCACTCTTCTGGGAAGGCTTTCCACATGATGGAACATTACTGCGGGGACTTGCTTCCATTCAGCCACAAGGGCATTAGTGTGGTCGGGCACTGATATTGGGCGATTAGGCCTGGCTCGCAGTTGGCGTTCCAATTCATCCCAAAGGTTCTTCCACACCGATCTCAACAAACCATTTCTGCATGGACTGCGCTTTGTGCACAGGGGCATTGTCATGCTGAAACAGGAAAATACCTTCCCCAAACTGTTGCAACAAAGTTGGAAGCACGTCTTGAATGTCATTGTATGCTGTAACATTAAGATTTCCCTTCATTGGAACTAAGGGGCATATCCCGAACCATAAAAAAACAGCCCCAGACCATTATTCCTCCTCCACTAAACTTTACAGTTGGCACTATGCATTGGGGCATACCTGCGTTCTCCTGGCATCCGCCAAATCCAGATTCGTCCTTCGGACTTTCAGATGGTGAAGCGTAACTCATCACTCCAGAGAATGCATTTCCACTGCTCCAGAGTCCAATGGCTGCGAGCTTTACACCACTCCAGCCGACGCTTATCATTGCACATGGTGATCTAAGGCTTATGTGCGGTTGCTCAGACATGGAACCCCATTTCATGAATCTCCCAACGAACAGTTGTTGTGCTGAAGTTGCTTCCAGAGGCAGTTTGGAACTTGGTAGTGAGTGTTGCCACAGGGATCAGACCAATTTTTTGTCTTGTTTTGTCTTTGTTTGGTGAGCTTGTGTGGCCTAATACTTCACAGCTGAGCCTTTGTTGCTCCTAGACATTTTCACTTCACAATAACAACATTTACAGTTGACCGGGGCAGCTCTAGCAGGGCAGAAATTGTTGGCAACGTGGCATCCTATGACAGTGCCATGTTGAAAGTCACTCAGCTCTTCAGTAAGGCCATTCTACTGCAATGTTTGTCTATGGATATTGCATGGCTGCGTGCTAGATTTTATACACCTGTCAGCAACAGGTTTGGCTGAAATAGCTGAATCCACTAATTTGAAGGGGTGTCCACATACGTTTGTATATATAGTGTACCTTTTGTGAGTAAATTCCTGTGTACCGAATAAAAAACACAAGTGAAATGGGTCTCCATCGCTTTTTAAACTTTACTGATGGTTTATTCACAAATAAAATTGCATTATATAGTGAGTGTGCCCACTCTGGTATCGGCACATGGGTTCTAGCGTGTTGGCTAAAGCGCATGTATAGCCTACATGATGAGATTATTGTGGACAAAAGAGCAAGATCATTTGGTCAAACGGCAGGCAAGCATCAATGATCATGTCACGAGATTAAGACCTTCAATATTTATTGGAAAGGAGCATCAAGCTCATCACCTTGCACTTTCACCAACCTGTGATGATCATCATCATTAATTTAATCTGTAGCCTAATAAACTGCATGCTTTCTCGAATAGTCGTAGTGGGAGGACCACACAACATGTCATCGCGTGACTCCAACTTTACTTTGATATGATGCTTATTATATCAATATTTGCACATAAATGCGTTTCCATCGACATTTCTTGCATAATTCATTTTACCGACACAAAAAGATCCCACCTTGTCTAGCGTATTCTGTTTTGCCGATATTTGGAATCCACATAATTTCTTTGGAATCACACACACACACACACACACACACACACACACACACACACACACACACACACACACACACACACACACACACACACACACACACACACACACACACACACACACACACATATATATATATATATATATATAGTGATGCTGTTCTTGTTTGCTGTGATTGATTATGTCCCCTAGGCTAATGAACACTTACTTCTGGAGAAAGAGACTCTTCTGACCCGTCTACACACCTCAAAGGTATGTTTCTCATACCACAGGTGACTATCAGCACAATACCTGTAGGACACCAAAGAGTAAGTCAATTATACTTGACAAAGTCAATGAACCAACCATTTTCAAATAGTTTGGGGTAGGTTTGCAAAACTCCTGGTAATTTACCAAAGTTACCAGAATTTTCAGAACTGTTGGTAAATGAACAGGTAATTTTGGTAGTCTATGGAAACTTTAGATATTTAAATTAGAGTAATTAAAAAATATAAAAGGTATTCTTCATCTCTATACTGTACAGTATCTGTGTGCATGTTGTCCAGGAGTTTCTAATAGATTGACCATATGTTTCATGCAGTGGAAGCTGCTGAGGGGAGGACGGCTCATAATAATGGCTGAAACGGAGTTAATGGAATGGCATAAAACACATGGAAACCATATGTTTGATGTATTTGATACCATTCCACCGGTTTTGCTCCAGCCATTACCACGTCCTCCCCAATTAAGGTGTCACCAACATCCTGTGTTTTCATGAGAAAATTGCCTAATTAATGAAAGAAAACATCTAATGACGTAATTTGCAATTAACTGCAACTCTTCCAACTATTCACTTATTTCACAACTGCCACCAGTTCAGCCCCAAAACTCTTACAGCAAAGACATATTGACCTACTAAAACAAAAAAAACCTTGTCAAGAAGAGCAGAAACCCTCGATCAACTTAGTGAATACTGTTGCTGTTCAATATTATATTGGACAGCATCAGTATTCACAAAGTTCAGGGGTTAACCTAGAAAATCTATATTTGTGATTCTATTTTTCACATAAAAAACATGATTTTATATCTTTTACATGTTATGAAAATCACCTAAAATCCTCAAAAGTTAAAAAATTCTAGTAGTTTACTGGTAAATATATAAAGTTTACCGGTAATATTCCCCCACTTTGCAACCCTAATTTGGGGGCACTCAAGTTGAAGGGCATAACATAATGATTATCTCACCATCGGTGACGTGAGACAACAAATAATCTATATCTAACTGTGATTGTTAGAATATATTGGATGCACCTTGTTCAATCAGCTTGTGAAAGTATACTGTAGTGTGGCTAAAGGGATCACTATTCGATACCTCTTCATGTGAGTCTTGTAGCTGTAGGAGTGGCAGAGGCACTGGGAGAAGAACTTGCAGAGCTCGAGTACGCAGGGCTGTAGCTTGTGAGCACTCACAGTGGTGGTGGTGCTGCTAGTAAGGGAGTTGTCACTCCGCTCTTCTATTTTGGTCAAGCCAGGCCTTCTCCATGGGCAGCCTGCCAAAAAGAGACATGGTTTCTAAAAGTAGTGAAGCAACACCTAGGATTGTAATAAAATAAAAATGTAATCTACCAACTTCTTACTTTTTTACCACAACATAAAGGAGATCAATTACTATGTCGATTTGTGAGTCAAGACATGAATGGAAATGGCAGTGGAGCAACACAGGACTCGCTGGAATTCATAATAATAAATTAAATAATAATATTAATCACAGCTAAATGATTACAAGATGATTTTGATAAGGTGCTCTAGACTTTTTTACCCCTAGGCCTACAGTAGAATCATGAATTGCAAATCTGACTTCATTTTCCTACCATCTCTTCATAAAGGTAAATAGTTGAGATTTCGGTCCCGCTTTAAATTACATTCAGCTTATAAAGGGTTCATAAATGTGGCATAACTGTGTGACAAAATCACCTACGGCGAATGTGATATAAACATGTGCTTTATAAAGGGTGACATGTTGTGCTGAAGGATAGCATACGCTTTAAAGTGATGTGTCGTGGAAAATTACATAATTAGCCATGCTATCCCATGTTTTACTGTTTAAAGAATTGTCTCTTGTTATATGCTAGTGTTTTTTCTAACCTGATACAAACTTGTCTTTGTGGGACTTAGTCATAAGACTGGGCATATAGCTAAGGTCTGCTTGGGTGCAGCCACAGCATGTGATATCCCGTGGGTTTACTATCTACAGAAAGTCACATGTATGGACACTTGCAGAAAGGAGCACATTATAGTGTTTTGCTGTTGTGAATGTGCTAACTCATTACCTTCTACACACTGTCTGTTGACTGCCACGTATACAGAAAGGGGTTGTATGTATTTTCTCTATAAAAGCAGAGACCCGGCTATGTTTGTTAAGCTTTCAACTCTGAACATTCTTGGTGATGTTGATTGCTTCATTTTTGCAAATCTTATGATAAAGTGTTGTTTGAAAGAATCTGCAGTCTCTCTTCCCTTTGATTAGATATTCCATGACAAATTGGTGACAGGGGTGGGATGCTAACTCCACTTGCTTATTGCTCCCGAGAGACCGAGGTTAAACTGCGCTCAGGGGTGCCACCCACAGGGCTCCACCCACCTCGGACCAGCAAGGAGTGTCAGTGAGTGGATAGTCATTTCAGATAGATAAGATAAATTAAGGGTAAGACTGATTTTCTTAAAAACAACCTCCAATTGGGGAAAGTTAACTTTTAGAAAGTCCTGTTCTAGGAACAGGTCACGCGTGTTATAGATACCAGGACAGAGTCCTAAAGTAATATACTATGAGTTACAATCATAATGCATGAGCTATGTTACGAGATACCAGCACAGAGTCCTGATGAAAGTGTTCCAGGATATTATCCTGAAGAAATAAGAAAATATTCCTGCAGGTTAGAAGAAAAAAAATTAGAAAAATATACAAAATGAAATTAACATTGTAAAAGAAAATGTATTAATCAGTGGACTGGTAAAACAGTTGGTTATGATTGGGAAACCAGCTATAAATGTAAATCCTACACGGAAATGTGCATATACAACATTTAAAATTACATAGAGTAATTAAAACATATTTTGGAGGAGAAATTACTCTTTTCAAATGATAAGAAAGACGTTCCTAACCAAATACTTTTTTTTTTGTGTGTTTGTTTCCTGGGTGTGTGTATTGACGAGAGATTTATATTATGGATGGACGATGGACCCTATCAGTCCGACTGGCTACACTGTGTGATGGAATAAAGAAACACATATTCTCCAGTAGTAAATTGGTAGACGTTCCAGTATTGTTTCTAATACAAGGTATCAAAACCGTTACCAATTAAAATGCACAAATACCATAACTACTCCAGGAAAGTGGGTATCACTACCTTACAAAATTGTTAAATTGGCATATATTAGAGCGGTGAGTGAGTAAATCTAAACACTCTGACCACGGCCAGGAAGAGGTAAACTATAGCAAAGCCTGCTGACGGAAAATTCCAATCTAATAAAGAACTCAGATGCTATTTTGAGTTGGCACAATGACATAAAATGAAAGTCTAAGGCTCAATACATCAACGTGTTGATGTCACCGTTCTATTGGCAGAGGAGAAAAGCCGATTGAACCAGGATTAGTAAATGTACTCAGCATAACCGCACTAACCGTACTATTTGTGAAGTAAATTGAGTATGTAGTATGCTTATTGGTCATAAATACATATTCATTGCTTTAACTATTATGACAAATGTTAAGAAAATGTTGAACAATGTTATAAAGTTATGACTTTTCAAATCAAGTTATACGTTATGTTGGCTGACAAATTTGTTGCTTACGCTATCCTTATGAACCTCATAGCATATAATTGCAGCAAACTTGCTAGTATATTAACTATATGGTATCCAACTACCCAACGTTTATTGACTTGATTATTCACGTCATTCTTAGCTTAGCTAAATGGTATAGTTGTTGTGCGTTCTCAATGGACATTTTTAGATAAGGTGCTTTGTAAATGCGCTCTGGCTATTTGTTTCTGATTTCAGAGCACTCTTGTCTGAATGTACCAGAGCGCAGAATAACTGATGAATTTACGAATGGTCAACTCCTGTTGAATATGGCCGGTGCCAATAAACGTAAGGGAAAGAACATAATGAAATAGTTAGAAGCAGCACAGTTAGTCACCAACGCTTTGGATAACATGAAAAAAGCCTAACAAGCTCTGCTAGGGTGAGTAAATGGTCAAAGTGAGGATGTGTTCTCTTATTTGTGTCTGGAAGCAGCAAGCAAGCTAGCCAACTTTAGCCAGTTGGCTTGGGTGCTTGACTGCCTTTGTGAAGTCAGAGAGTTTGGATCAATCCTGCCCCTTCGGGCAGTGTGTGCTCTAAACAGTCCAAATTGTTTTGTAAAATGTCTAACAAGTCATTTGTTATGCTAACAAGCTAGCAAGAGGCTGCATAGTAACAGCATCAACTTCCAGGAGACATGCAAAGCTCAACTGAAAGGTTACCGTTTGTTTACAGTACACTAAAATTAACTAATAGTATATAGTATGAAGTTGTCATGACTCTCCTGTGAAGATCTGAAGGATCAGGTTACAGTGGGTCCGCTCTACAGCGCACTCTCTCTTGTAGAGCGGTGAAGTCGTAAATACCGAAAGTCGTTTCCCCACTCTGCTAAAATGAAAGTTGAGAGTCCCTTTGTTACCACAGAGAAAGACTTTGTGGTATGGTAACCTCAAAAGGTTGAATAATGTAACAATATTTCTGTATTCCAATCAGTTGGAATGGTCCGTGGTTATTTAAACAATAATCATGTCCAACGTTTACTGTGTGGTGATATCATTTAAGACGTTATTGTCACGTTTGTCGTATGATGAAGACCAAGGCGCAGCGTGTGTATCATTCAACATTTTATTATAACTGTGAAACTATGCAAGACATACAACTAAACTGCTAAACAAAATAACAAACCGTGACGAAGAGGTGAAACATACACTACCTCAAAATAATCTCCCGCAAAACCTAGTGGGAAAAACAGCAACTTAACTTCTTATGGATGGTGGCAGTATTGAGTCGCTTGGATGACTGACGTGCCCAGAGTAAACTGCGTCCTACTCACTCCCAGAAACTAAGATATGCATATTATTAGTAGATTTGGATAGAAAACACTCTGAAGTTTCTAAAACTGTTTGAATGATGTCTGTGAGTATAACAGAACTCATATGGCAGGCAAAAACCTGAGAAAAAATCCAACCAGGAAGTGATTTGTAGTTTTTCTATCTAATCCCTGTTCAAACTGCAGTGTCTGTGGGGTCATTTTGCACTTCCCAAGGCTTCCATTGGCTGTCAACAGCCTTTAGAAACTTGTTTCATCCGTCTACTGTTACTGGGCAGAGAATAGGAGCTCAGTCAATCAGTGGACGGCCTGGGACCAGTGAGTTGTTTACTGCGCGGGCACGTTTGGCGCGCCGCTCCTTCTTATTCTTCTGTAATGAATACGCTATTGTGGATAGAAAACACTCCAAAGTTTCTAAAACTGTTTGAATGGTGTCTATGAGTATAACAGAACTCATTTGGCAGGCCAAAACGTGAGAAGATTCTGTACAGGAAGTACCCTGTCTGACCATTTCTTGCCCTTCTTTGTCATCTCTATCCATTACAAAGGATTTCTGCTGTTACGTGACACTTCCTACGGCTCCAATGGGCTCTCAGAGCCCGGGAAAAAGTTGAATGACGTAATTCAAAGCCCTGGCTGAAACACACGAGCGCTTTTGCTAAGTGGTCTATCAGAGGACAAAGGGCTTAGGCTCGTGCACTGGCCGCCCCCGCCTTTCTGTGTTTCCCTCTATTTACCGAAACACAGATTCCCGGTCGGAATATTATCGCTTTTTTACGAGAAAAATGGCATAAAAATTGATTTTAAACAGTGGTTGACATGCTTTGAAGTACGGTAATGAAATATTTAGAAATCTTTTGTCACGTTATGCGCCATGCGCGCGACCCTTATTTACCATTGGGATAGTGTCTAGAACGCACAAACAAAACGTCGCTGATGGAACATAACTATGGATTATTTTGGACCAAACCTACATTTGTTATTGAAGTAGAAGTCCTGGGAGTGCATTCTGACGAAGAACAGGAAAGGTAATCAAACTTTTCTAATAGTAAATCTGATTTTGGTGAAGGCTAAACTGGGTGGGTGTCTAAATAGCTAGCCCTGTGATGCCGGGCTATCTACTGAGAATATTGTAAAATGTGCTTTCACCGAAAAGCTATTTTAAAATCGGACATATCGAGTGCATAGAGGAGTTCTGTATCTATAATTCTTAAAATAATTGTTATGTTTTTTGTGAACGTTTATTGTGAGTAATTTAGTAAATTCACCGGAGGTTTGCGGGGGGTATGCTAGTTCTGAACGTCACATGCTAATGTAAAAAAGCTGTTTTTTTGATATAAATATGAACTTGATTGAACAAAACATGCATGCATTGTATAACATAATGTCCTAGGGTTGTCATCTGATGAAGATCATCAAAGGTTAGTGCTGCATTTAGCTGTCTTCTGGGTTTTTGTGACATTATATGCTAGCTTGAAAAATGGGTGTCTGATTATTTCTGGCTGGGTACTCTGCTGACATAATCTAATGTTTTGCTTTCGCTGTAAAGCCTTTTTGAAATCGGACAGTGTGGTTAGATTAACGAGAGTCTTGTCTTTAAAATGCTGTAAAATAGTCATATGTTTGAAAAATGGAAGTTTTCGGATTTTAGAGGAATTTGTATTTCGCGCCACGCCCATCATTGGATATTGGAGCAGGTGTTCTGCTAGCGGAACATCTAGATGTAAGAGGTTAAGGCAGGCATAAACAGGGGCTGTATTGATAAAAAGTTAATACTGGTAGTAAGTAGTACAAACAGTCTATATGATCCCATTTGTTAATTTACATTCTAACTATTGGTGTGTGGTAAGTTGAGAATCTTGAATTTTAGTGATATACTGAACATGGAGCATTAAAAGACATGGCGTAAAATGACAAAGAAACTTTGATAGTAGGGTAACTTTACTATTGTATTGGAACATCTGAAAGTGCTCAGTGGTGTTTGGAATCTTGTATCATATGACACTGTGTGTACTATAAAGCCAGGCTGAATGTCATTTAAAGGGGAATGAGATGTCTGAATCATATTTCACCCAACTGCAAATGCTATAAGATAGCATATTTCCTCACGCTGGTGTCCGGGAGGGCTCTCGCATGGGCTACGGCAGTATGGGAACAGCAGTCAGCCGTATGCCTCAGTCTGGAGAAGTTTGTGGCGGAGGTAAAGAAAGTTTTCAATGCTCCATTGTACGGGAGAGAGGCTGCCCGAAAGTTACTCCAGCTTCGACAAGACTCCCGCAGTGTGGCAGACTATGCGGTGGATTTCCACACGTTGGCGGCTGAGAGTGCCTGGAACCCGGAAGCGCTATTCGACATGTTCCTGGAGTGGGCCCACTCCTCCAGGCTTGCCTGTGCCACCTTGGCTCCCGTCGGACCCTGGCCTTTGTACGACAACGTTTTTGGTGGCCTAACATGGTTCCTGTTGTCTCCACGTTTGTTGCCGCCTGCACTGTGTGTGCGCAGAACAAGACTCCGCGGCAAGCTCTGGCTGGCCTCCATTAACCACTCACCGTTCCTCACCACCCCTGGTCCCATATATCCTTGGACTTCGTCGCGGGTCTCTCTTCATCAGATGGCAACACCACCATGTTGCGATGGTGGATAGGTTTTCCAAAGCCACCCATTTTATCCCCCTTCCTAAGTTGTCCTCAACTAAGGAGATGGCTCAGCTCATGGTGCAGCACGTCTTCTGGATCCATAGACTTCCGGTCGACATGGTCTCCGATCGCGGTCCTCAGTTCTCATCCCAGTTCTGGAAGGCGTTCTGCACCCTCATTGGGTCATCGGCTAGCCTCGCTCCAACTGGCCATTTGCCTGCCCCTTGTACTCGTGTGTCTGCATCTGGGTCTTAGCCTGAGCCGTGATACATTCACTGAATCTGGATGGGTCGACATAAAAAAAGTATGTATTCATGGAAAATATACAAAATATAGAGAATAATTTAAAAAAAAAAATCTACTAAATGCTTAGATCTGTTTCCTTTCTACGCATCCCTACAGACATTTCTCAGAGACCTTGTAGCCGTGCTTCATGTAGGTTGCCTCTGTTCCATTCAAATGCTCCCTCAATAGGAATCTCCTTTTCATTCTCAGTTGTGTATGGATTCAATTCCCCTCTCGTGAATCAGAGGAACTGATTCAATCTGATTATAATCAGTACTCCAGCCTCCAATTACCATATAAATATGAAGCTACTTCCAGAGAGCACGGGTACTTCCCTTTACACCCCAGTTAAACTGAGTGAAAAGACACTGAACATGTATGCAATAACTGTAAAGTGTAGAGTTGATCTCCTTTTGTGTCAGTATGTAGGCCTCACAAAAAAATGCAGTTAGTTGTGTTAAGTCACTGTTCATTTCTGAGAGGGTGAAAAGGCCACCGTGTTGTCATTGAGTCTATCACGACCTCAAAAATTATAATAATTTTTCAATAAATGCAATGATGAATTTTTTCCTGATGGTCAGTGACAGATCAACTGCCATATGAAGTGTGATGAGGGTGGCTATAACTCAGTGAGCAGATGTTGCCGTCTAGTGACTGTTTCAGTTTGGATCAGTGTGGCCTTTTAGGTGACAATTAATGAGATTGCATGGACAGAGGGAACCTGATCCTAGATTGTTAACAATTAATATTTAACTAATAGTAAGACATTTCTGCCCTAATAGTGTCTGTGTTTTTAGTGTCTCTTTTAGTTCCCTGCAGCTAATCTGGGCAGCTAATGGTCACCAGAGATGGCTTGAGCTGACAAATGAGTTAAAGACTGCATTACATAGACAATAATGTGTTTTTCTTGGGATAGCTTAACCTCTCTGGGCCAGTGGGACGCTTGCGTCCCACCTACTCAACAGCCAGTGTAATCCCGTGGCGCGATATTCAAATACCTTAGAAATGCTATTACTTCAATTTCTCAAACATATGACTATTTTACACCATTTGAAAGACAAGACTCTCGTTAATCTAACCACACTGTCCGATTTCAAAAAGGCTTTACAACGAAAGCAAAACATTAGATTATGTCAGCAGAGTACCCAGCCAGAAATAATCAGACACCCATTTTTCAAGCTAGCATATGTCACATAAACCCAAACCACAGCTAAATGCAGCACTAACCTTTGATGATCTTCATCAGATGACAATCCTAGGACATTATGTTAAACAATACATGCATGTTTTGTTCAATCAAGTTCATATTTATATCAAAAACCAGCTTTTTACATTAGCAGGTGACTAGCATGTGACTTGCATTCCCACCGAACACTTCCGGTGAATTTACTAAATTACTCACGATAAACGTTCACAAAAAACATAACAATTATTTTAAGAATTATAGATACAGAACTCCTTTATGCACTCGCTATGTCCGATTTTAAAATAGCTTTTCGGTGAAAGCACATTTTGCAATATTCTGAGTAGATAGCCCGGCCATCACAGGCTAGCTATTTTGACACCCACCAAGTGTGGTACTCACCAAACTCCGATTTACTATTAGAAAAGTTTGATTACCTTTGCTGTTCTTCGTCAGAATGCACTCCCAGGACTTCTACTTCAATAATAAATGTTGGTTTGGTTCCAAATAATCCATAGTTATATCCAAATAGCGGCGTTTTGTTCGTGCGTTCAAGACACTATCCGAAGGGTAAAGAAGGGTGATGCGCCCGACGCGTTTCGTGACAATAAAAATTCAAAATATTCCATTACCATAC